>NC_135784.1:278444427-278654427 GCF_051106095.1 Pogona vitticeps
AAGTCAATCCAAAGAGTGAGTGATATGCCCATCTGGATGTGCTCTCTGAACGACTGAGGTTGTTAACAGTCAAATGGACTCATGGCCTGATTCAGACAAAAACACTTTCTTATACTTTCAGTGTTGTGGAGCAACTATTTCTCTCTATAGCTTTCATCTTAGTTCTTGCCAGTATTATTCAGAATTTACTGGCAGAGTAGTGAATAAAGGAACAGGGCAACATCCTCTTGAGAAAATCTACATCTACAAGAGCAACTGCACAGTAATCATCTTAGAACTGCAGAGCTGCCATAAGTAGTCATTCGTGCAACGGATCAGATTTTCCCACCAGTTACACATGGAAAGAGCGCTGAAAGTAGGAAATGCTTCTTGATTGCTTATCCATGGTTGCATAAACCAATAGGATCCTGCCCGTATGACTTATTATCTTGGAAATAAATTTGGGGATAGTGCAGAAGATGATTTCTAAATTAATTTACACAAGGTCTTAGGTCTGCCTTCTATGCTTGAAGGTCTGCCTCTCTGCCTAGCTAAGATGGAGGTGTAGAACGAAAGAGGGTGCAGCCTCAGGAAAAGAAGCAAGAAGGAAATGAGCCCAAGGGTAGCAATCGAACTACTATATCTAGAAAAGAGAGGGAAACACCTGGGCTGTCTATCTGTCAACCGTTTGTACTGTTAGTGCAGTATAACAATGGAACCAATAACCTCAGGAGATGATGAGCACTCTAATGCTGGGGGCATTCAAGAGAAATTTGGACAACCATCTGTCAAATCTGCTTTGATTTGGATTCCTGAACTGAGCAGAGGGTTGGACTTGATGGCTTTAGAGGCTTCTTCCAACTCAGCTATTCTATGATTTTATGACTTCTCCAATTCAGATACACTTATTGGTGTTATATCGGAACAGCTCATTTCCTCAAGCCATCTGGGAAACTTTTATAAGTATTTCTTGTCTGCAACCATACCAGCAGCTCCAAATGTAAAACAAAGGTTATATAGAAAGGCATTCTTTACTACTTTGAAATAAAAAATTTGGACGACAGTGTCTTAGGACAGGGCATTTGGAGTTTGCAACTCCTAAGTCATTTCCAACCTTCTGGTGCCATACTGCCCTTGGGGTAAAAATGCATGTAGGTAGATCCCCAAAGGTCTGGGAGATCACAGAAAATCAGAAATCTGAGTAAACCAAATCACTCACTGACAGCTTGGAGAGTTACTTTTAAAAAGTAAGTGGTTATAGATCTAGTACCAGCCCCACTTCACCCCTAGGAGTATGCTACCATTCTTCAGTATGAAACCCCCCCCCCCGATATCCATGGGATCGGTATCTGTGTTTTCATTTATTCACAGTCTGACAATATTAAAAATATTACATTAAAAAAACCCAGAAATACATATTTATATGATTACCAGAACTGGCCACTAGAGGGAACCAGAAAGTACAGTATATTACAGTACTGTATATTGGTAAATTGCCACTATTTAGCCTAGTTTCTCACCATCTTGAGGCAACGCTCTCTACCTCCCGAGTGTCGGTATCTCTATCCACCCTTGGCTATTCCTTACAGGTACAGGGAGAACCTTTACAGTTACAGACTATAGAGTTCACTATTATATGCAGTTTTCAGTATCGGGGGCAGGGTTTGGAACTGATCACCCATGGATACAGGGGTCCTGTTATGGTTACCATTTTCATTTTCTCATGTCTCAGAAAGAACAAAATACTTTTTAAAAGCTTTTTTAAAAAATCTGAGTATTTTCCATTCAACCAGATGAGGCACAGCCCAAGCTAACACTTGAACCATTTGTTATTTCTCCTCCAATAGTTAAAGTGCTTCCAGTGCAAGACTTCTTACATTAGCAATTAGAAGTCACTATGAAAATATCCCCCAGTGTAGTTTTTCTGTGATCAAAAAGAAGTAAGAAGTGGGAGGAGAAAAGATAATGGTTTTAAGTAGAGGAAGATAGTAAGTGAAATCCATGTGAATTCAGTGAATGAGACAAGCCAATGGCATGGTAAAAGCCTTGCCTGTTGGGCTCTCTGCTTAGTGATGAAATGCCACAGTGCCAAAATCTGCCCCTTGGAATAAGGCAAAATTAAAAATAAACCATACCTACAGGACGGTAAAGAAAGGCACAGAAAGACATGGAGTTTGTCACGGTGCTAACAGAGACAAAGAGAACATCATGTGGATGGTGGGGAAAATACTGATAACATCAGTACTGAATCAGGTATAGAGAACCAATGCTCCATCTAGATAAACCCCATGTGAGACCACATACACCTATGTATAAAAGTAACAAACAAGTTTCTGAAAAAACAGTGAACTCACCTTTTACTGACTTCCAGCCTGAATATAATGTAGATTTCCAACAGCCTGTAGGGAAATTGATTGCAAGTAACTAATGGTTTATAATTATTTACTTGAAAGCACTGGTCATCATAAAAATTAGCATGTGAATAGTCATTGTTAATAATGTACTTCTATTTGTACTTTCCTGTACTTTCTGCATTTTCTCTCCCTCCAACCATAACTATATACCTGTAACTTATTACCACTCCATTCTCATGAAATGGAATACTCTCCAAAAGGCTTGTGCCTTAACAAATTTGTGAGTATTTAAAGTTGCACTGTTGTTTTTGCTACAGCAGATTAATACAGTGGACCCTTTGGTTATGTTTTTATGATTTGTCCAAATTCATGAACCTGGGATCCAGAAAAGTATGGAAACTGTTTGTAGGACTGTAAGTTTAGAAGGTACGTTATACTGCTTAAATTGAAGACTGCCTCAAAGTCTGCAATCCTCTTTTTTTAATGCATTAAGTTGCACTAAAATAGGCCCAGTGAATCAGTGGGGATTTGGTGAATCAACTCCTCCATAAGTTCCATTGATTCAAATGGGCCTACTTTAGGTGCACTTTACAGATAAGTCTGTGCCTTTTCCTGACTGTCCTGAAGGTATGGCCTATTTTTGCAATTGAGTCATAACTAGAGTAGGCCAATTTGAATCAATAGAATTTACAGAGGAGTTGACTCACCAAATCCCTTCTGATTTAATGGACTTACTCTAATGTGACTGAATTCACTAAGCAACAGGGTTTTAGCAAATATATTGCTTTGGAAGGTGGCAGACACTCTTTGCTCAATATTTCTAGAGACATGATAACTATCTATCATGGATGCAATTATAATGAATGTCCTCCATTGGAATTTGGGGTTGAGTTAGAAGAGTTCTGAAGTCCCCTTCAAGCCAATGATTCTACAGCATGCCTTAATCTGAGGATTCACAATACCAGTAAATAAACATGCTTTTGTAACAACTCAGCACAATATACGCATTTGATGTTTCCTGCATACTCAGTAATACAGAACAGGTTTTGTTGAAATATCAGGATGAAACCAGTTTAATCCCCAATAGTCTCCCTTGATAGTCCTGTGACAAAAGCTATGAGTCTGCACTATGCGCAGCAGAAATTGTGTATGGCCAAAGTACAAAACTTGTGTCAATCCTAGAGTCATGCTACCAGATACGCAGTCAATTGACACTATAAACTTTGTGGTTGGAAGACACTTGTCTCCATCAATGGTTTGGTCTCCAGCACAGAAAACAAAATGAAGGTGGGAAAAGAAGGAGAAAAGCCAAATAAAAAGGAGAAAATATAATCGCAGTGAAAGAAATAAAAGTGGCAGAGCCATCTTTGGCCTTTCCAGTGAAAATAAAAGCAGGAGAGAATATGAGCAGTACATTGATTTTGTTGTCCCTTCCTCTCTTCCATGGTCTCCCCCTTTCTTACTAGTTCTTTGGAGATGATTGCTTTACTCTGCTCTGCATTAAAAGATGTTATCAGTCCAAAAGAGCAAGTGTAGTCTTGCACTAACTAATATCTGCTCAAACGTACCTGACTGCATTGGAAATGTTGCAGCAGATTGGTATAGCAGAGAATAATGAACCGCTGCACCCCATTGAAATGTAATTACACAGCACTCTTGTTCTTAAACCTATAAGGTGAAAGAAAGATGAATAGTGAAAGTAAAAACCGCTGACCCTTCAAAGTTTAATTTATGTTATGCATTCTCTCGCCCTTCTGATAGGTTTTAGAAAGGTCATAATTTAGGGTATTTTGCAGTTGATAAATGATCTGTATGTTTGTGTTCACACGCACCGATTGATTTGTTATAGCCAAAATATTGTTTCTATAACAACCTGCAGGTCTTTAAGTAGGCAAACAGCAGATGAACAGGGAACCCAAGTGGGAGGTGAAGCAAAATGTGATCTTTCTTGGGAAGGAGGGGGTGAGGAAGGGAAGGAAGATGCATCAGAGCCTGTGGGGGAAGAGGAAGGAGTGGGTGGGTGGAGGCTACTTGATTTCCTTTGCCCCCTAAACAAGCATCCAAGCCCTTGGTGCCATTCTAGCAGATCACAAGGGCTTTGTTGTGTTTGTCCAGTGCCAAAAAGTCTTTGTAACTTGGAGAGCTCCCTAGGTGGCAAAGGGTGGTTGGGGCAATTTTCCCGCCTCTTTCTAGCCTTGAATGAGGCTCCTTGTTTCCGGGCCCAGTTGATGCATTATGCATCAGGGCTGCCTGCAACTGACAGCCCCTCAGCCAGCATCTACTTGAAAAGCAATGGTGCTAATCAAAGTCGACACATTTGAATGTCCAGACACACACACAGAGAAATTTACTAATCAAAAAGTGTATTTCCTAGGGCTGTCTCCAGAGAAATCCGCAGGAAGAAATTGGAATAATTTATTAGCTTACAAGTTTTCGTTGACAGTTAGCCCAAGGCTATTTATCTCTGTAATAGAGAACGTCTCCAATGTGGCAAAATTGACCAAATCAAACAGCTTTGATCAGAAAATGAATCTGGCAAGGCTGTCTGTCTGCCGGTCCCTTGGGATCAGCGGGAAACAAACAAAAAGATTTAACAAGTGGTCAATAGGAAAAAGAGAGAAGGAGAGAGAGAGAGAATTTCCAAGCTGCTAACTCCAGGAGGGTGCAATAGCAGGCTTCTTCTTCTTCTTCTCTCTCTCTCTCTCTCTCTCTCTCTCTCTCACACACACACACACACACACACACAGAGAGAGAGGGAGGGAGAGGGAGAGAGAGAGGACAAAATTACTGAAGAAATAAATTATGTCTCTCATCATAATGTTTAAATCTGTGGTTATGCATAATCACAGTCATGCAGTCCAAACTGAGAAGTAATTCTTGCCGAAAGGGCACGAAGATAAATAGCCCCAGGAAGAAGAGGGGAAATGCCCTAACTTCACTTCTAAAGGAAAGAAAAATTGAAAGCTCTCCTTCGTGTTGTGTATTACACAACAGTGAACCAACTTTACAATGCACCTTTCTCTCCCCCATTTCTTTTTAAACCCTCTTTGCCCCCAAACCCAAGATTGGAGAAGGCTATGATAACTACAAGGTTTTGTGAGCTTGGTTAAGATTTGAAGCATGTGATCAAATGATGCTAATTCATTGCACAACCAGTGTCCTTTTCAAATGAAACACGTCAACTATTTTGCAAATTAATTAGGAAGAAATCAATGCTTTGAATGAGCACATTAAAAATATGAACACTGAAGATATACATATATAAACAGCAATGAACACTATCTGCTAGAAAATAAGCATCTGTATGTATTCATATGTTTATGAGCTTGGTTGTTAACACGTTGTGGATGAAACCAACTACAAAATACTGTTTTCCTGCATTCTTCCTGGTTTTTAAAAATTGGGCAGATCTAAGGCTCTTGGCATTTCTGGAGGACTGTATTTCCCTGTACGAACCATCTCTTTTAAGATTTCCAAGGGAGTCCCTTTATTGGCTGCATGGCCCTCACCTGTACATGTGGTGAGGGCATGAAGGAGAGCCTTCTTTGTGGCTGCTCCCAGGTTGCAGAGCCTCTTCCGTCCAAGGGAGGCTACATTGACTCCCTCCCTGATGTTTTCCTACCTGTAGGCATAGATCTTTCTGTTCAGCTGGATGTGTGGCAGTTGATGGGTTGTGGAGGAAAGGGATCCTGTGTTCTTAATGAAAGTGCCATGCTGTGCTTTAAAAAAAAAACCAAATATACCTTTAGAATCACTTTGAATCTAGCTGCTGTTTTAATAGGATCATATATTTAATAGTGTTTTAACATTACAGTAACTTATTGTGGTCAGAATTTTATTGAGGCAAGGAGGGCTCAACAGGCAAATTGCTCAAGTGGTTTCTCATTCCAGTAAGTTATCCCTTGCACAACTGGTTTCATACTGGCTGTGAAATCGGGCTTGCGTTGCAACTGCTCCCACAACATGAAAGACATCCCCCTGGGGGAGAAATTGCTTGGGCAGTATCCCTTGTGTGCACAGTTTCCCCCAAGAATATTTTGAATGGTACTTTTAGTAGGATCTGTTTTTCAATTCTATTGGGAGCCACCAGGAATCCCAGACTAGGGAGAAACATAGCACATTAAATCAATAAATCAATTGATCAGTCCACCATAGACTCTACTTACTTACTACTTACTATCCACATTTTTCACTCTGGTTATATCCCGAAGTTCTATTCAATTTCTTCAGTCTCCCGACACTTTACCAGTGTGGCATTATTCTTTTATGACATTTCCCTGGTATACTGGGCAGTGTGTATCCCATACTGATACTGTTTTTGATGCGCCATTAGGTTGAAAAAACCTAGCTTCAGGCATGACTTTTTATATATCCTCTATCACTTCTCAGATTAAAAGAGAGAAAGAGAGAGAATATCCTTATAATACTTCTGTTTTCACATTAAGGATGTATCACGGCTTAATCACAGTTTCACTCCCTTAGATGTTGCTGAGATTCTTCTCCATCTACTATATGTTCAGGACCAGCCCTCCCATTAAGCAGAAACCGACTAATCTGGCAGATATGGGTTACAGTAGTCACAACAGCCCCCCCCACTTCTTCTGAACCCCACATTCATTTCCCCCACTCACCCTAATTCAGCTTGTTTTCTGAGGGTCAGCAGAGGTCTCTACCCTATTGCTAATGCTTAACTAAGATTTCAATGCCAGACCAGTTGTTTCTAAACATGGGGTGGGGACAGGGGCAATGCTGCACCACCTTGTCTTTTGCTTCTGGCAACAAAATGTCACAGCCCAGTGCATTGTATGATATATCTACAGTATTTCCTTTACAGTTGCCTGTCCTAAACTGGTTTCAATTGCTCATTTTTAAATTTAAATTTCTCTTCTGTTTGTTGTTGTTGTTGTTCCAGAGTTAACAATGCACATAAACCTGCTTAATCTCACAGTGCATCTACTTAACCTTGGAAATGAGAAATTATGTATTTTGGAGTACAACTCCCAAAATACCACAGCCAGCATTAATTCTAGGAGTTGTAATTCAAAACAAAAAGTGAAAGAAAAATAGATGTTTCCTATGTCTACAGTACAGTACTTTCCTTTTATAGATGTTCTTTCTAACTTGCTGCCCTTGGGATTTGGTGGACAATAATGACCACAATCCTTCAACACCTGCAGCTGATTAGGGAGGTTTATCTTACATTTACATTTTAGTAAATCTACATTTTATTGATTCTCAGCAGATCAGCCATTTGGTAAATGGAATGGCAGTTGCGAGGAAATGAAAGGTCATCTGGTGCACAGTTTAAAAGGAGTAAAAAAAAAAAATCACCTCTAAAGTGTTACCAAAAAGCCCAAATAGGGAGATTTACTTACTGTATTACAAAAAAAGACAGAAAAAATGGGGTATTGGGAGGTAAACAGTTGGAGCATATGTTTTTAGTCACTTAAAAAGAAATTGTGGTTAACTTTCCTCAGCGGTACAGCAGAAGTGCGAAGATCCACAGAGTATAATAGTTCTAGTTTCCAGATAATCCAGCCTTTCTCATTAACTGGCATTTACTGCCTCAGTAACTTACTCTGAGATATTAACACTATAAAGCTGGAAGGAAGCATGCGAGGTTGTAATAAACTATGGCACAGGAAGTCTCCACACACTTAAGGAATGTACTGCAGGAAGTCTGAGTTAACCGAGCCTAATCAGCTATCAGTGTCATATTTTGGTGCTTCCATGGTGACAGAACTCAAGGCACTGATTGAATTCTCTGAGAATTGTTATGTTTCTGTGGATCCACAGGTAAAGAGCCAAATCTCAGGATAAACAGTGCTACAGGAAGAGCAAGCTGAACTTTTTGTGTGATGTGGCCATGGATCCTGGTAAGTCTTATTTGTGCATATTTAATACTCACTAGAGATGTGCATGAACTGCTGAGCCACCAGTTCATGTTAGTTTGTTCTTTGGCTGAACAGGTGTTTGTGCTTCCCATCCCCACTTTCTCCAGTGGACATCCACTCAGATGCAGTGCCCCCGCTTCCCTGCCCCACCTCTTCTAGGCGCTTCCCTGCCCCACCTCCTCTGAGTGGGCTTCCACCAGAAAAGGCAGGGTGGGAAGTGCTGAACATCTCTGACTGAAGGACAAACTGGCATGAGCAGTCCCAATTTGTTAGTCCCAATATATTGAAGCACTTACTTACAGTTCAGCAATTGATTCAGTTTGTCTCCCATACTTGGAATTATTGAGTGCATTTAGGCCTACATGCCTAGTTTTTAATTACGTGTAGAAGCCCACTTTGGCCATCTCACGAGAAGAGAAGACTCTCTGGAAAAGATGCTGATGTTCAGAAAGTGTGAAGGCAGAAGGAGAAGGAGACGACAGAGGATGAGATGGTTGGACAGTGTCATCGAAGCGACCAACATGAATTTAAAACAACTCCGGGAGGCAGTGGAAGACAGGAGGGACTGGCGTGCTCTGGTCCATGGGGTCACGAAGAGTCGGACACAACTAAACAACTGAACATCAACAAGAAGCCCACTTAAGTCTGATTTAAGAAGAAGTCAATGCAACCAAGAAAGTTTCCCATTTTATCTGGATAAATATTTCAGTATCTTTTAGATACTAATACTTTTACAGTAGTATCTCACCTTTTGGTCAGTGTATAACCCCACAATGCATCCCAATAATGACAAACATTACATTTTTAAAGATGTGGAATGTACATGAGCACATTAAAAGAAAAAGAGAAAAAGGAGAAAAGCAGCAATTCTGTCCCCCCCCCCTCCAATACTAATGAAATTAAAGTTCTGCCCACTAACAACATTCAAATGGTCCCAGGGTGGAAGCCATGCAGGAAATCTTTGGAATTAGTGGCTATTACTGTTCCAATTTAATATTTCTTTCCTTTGTTGCTTTCTTTGCAACTGTACAAAGCCCCCTCCCCTTTTTGGCAGAATGAAGGCTATGTTGCAGGAGGAAAAAAAGCCCTAATTGGCCACTTTAGGCAGCTGACTGCTGCTGACTATGTACCCTGCAGGCTCAGTTGAACCAACTGCAGGCTGCACCACCTTCGTTGCCTCCAGGTACCAGGTATGAGTACCTTCCTCACTCAAGATTTTTCCCAGTCCCTTGATGGGTTTCCAGTACTCCTAGTGTTCTGTAAGCTATACGTGCAACTGTGCTCTCAAGACTTCTCTGATGATCATCAGGTTAAGATGGGTTTCCTGATCAGTTGGCTCCCAGCCTGCGGTGAAATAGGCTATGCCCTTTGTCTTACCAGCCAACTTAATATTAAACCATTCCAGAGGGTTTGTGGAGGAGCTACAGTCTGCCTTTGGGGACTTTCTGAAAGATGACATCACCAATAGCTACATCACCTCCATCAAGGTAAAGGTGATGTCTCAATTCAATGGCAGTTCATTTTGTCTGCTGGCTTAGGACCTGGAATGGAACAAGACTGCTTTCATACACTAATTCTAGAAGGGGCTGGATTATGAGATTCTAGATATGAAGACCCTGCATGAATTGATCCAGTTGTACCATAGCCTTGTTGGAGAGCTGCTGCTGGGGCAACAAACAACGGTGTTTGGCAACTCTGTGGCTGAAGGGATATAAATTCTTGATGACTTTTGGGTAGTGATATCAAAGCAAATGAACCAATAACAGTGAGAAAGTGTAACATCTGATCTGTTGCTAGAATAACAAACATATACTATAACATAGCAGCGGACACAGGTAACATCAAAGGTAACAGGTAACATCAAAGGAATGTATGACGGTATCAAGCAAGCCTTAGGTCCAGTACAGAAGAAATCTGCTCCCTTGAAGTCTGCTACAGGTGTGCTCATCCAGGACCGAGTAAAGCAGATGGAACGCTGGGTACAGCACTACTCCGAGCTATATTCCAGAGAGAATGTAGTAACCAAAGAAGCATTAAATAACATTGAGTGCCTGCCTGTCTTGGAAGAGCTAGACAGCGAACCAACCCTAGCAGAAATAAATGTGGCCATGGATTCCCTCGCCTCCGGCAAGGCACCTGGAAGGGACAACATCCCTGTTGAAGTGCTGAAATGCTGTAAGGAGATCATCACCACCGAACTGTATGAAGTCTTTCGTCTCTGCTGGAGGGAAGGTGGAGTACCACAGGACATGAAGGATGCAAACATCGTCACATTGTACAAGAACAAAGGAGACAGGGGCGACTGCAATAACTACCGTGGCATCTCTCTTAGCGTGGTAGGGAAGCTGCTTGCCCGCGTTGTGCTGAAGAGGCTCCAGGTGCTTGCAGACAGAGTCTATCCAGAATCACAGTGTGGATTTCGAGCCAATAGATCCACCACTGACATGGTATTCTCCCTCAGACAGCTGCAGGAGAAATGCAGGGAACAACAACAGCCACTCCTTGTGGCCTTCATAGACCTTACAAAAGCATTTGATCTGGTTAGCAGGGATGGCCTTTTTAAAATACTTCCCAAGATTGGATGTCCACCTCGTCTCCTCAACATCATCAGATCTTTCCATGAGGGAATGAAAGGCACTGTAGTTTTTGACGGCTCAACATCAGACCCCTTTGACATTCGAAGCAGAGTGAAACAGGGCTGTGTCCTCGCACCAACACTTTTTGGGATCTTTTTTGCTGTCATGCTGAAGCATGCCTTTGGAACTGCAACCGAGGGCGTCTATCTCCGGACTAGATCAGACGGAAAACTCTTTAATCTCTCCAGATTGAGAGTAAAGACCAAAGTCCAACTGAAATGCATGCGGGACTTCCTCTTCGCAGATGATGCAGCCATTGTTGCCCACTCTGCCGAAGACCTCCAACAACTCATGAATCGTTTCAGCAAGGCCTGCCAAGACTTTGGACTAACAATCAGCCTGAAGAAAACACAAGTCATGGGCCAGGGCGTGGACTCACCTCCTTCTATTACCATCTCCACACAAGAATTGGAGGTTGTTCATGACTTTGTGTACCTCGGCTCAACCATCTCTGACACCCTCTCTCTAGATGTTGAGTTGGATAAACGCATTGGCAAAGCAGCCACCATGTTCTCTAGACTCACAAAGAGAGTATGGCTCAATAAGAAGCTGACGACACATACGAAGATTCAGGTCTATAGAGCATGTGTCCTAAGCACACTCCTGTACTGCAGTGAGTCCTGGACCCTTTGTGCACGGCAGGAGAGGAAGCTGAACACCTTCCATATGCGTTGCCTCCGACGGATTCTTGGTATCACCTGGCAGGACAAAGTTCCAAACAGTGTAGTCCTAGAACGAGCTGGAATTTTCAGCATGAATACATTACTGAAGCAGCGACGTCTACGTTGGCTCGGGCACGTCGTGAGAATGGCTGATGGTCGGATTCCAAAGGATCTCCTGTATGGAGAATTAGTGCAGGGAAAGCGCCCCAGAGGGAGACCACAACTGCGATACAAGGACATCTGCAAGCGGGATCTGAAGGCCTTAGGAATAGACCTCAACAGATGGGAAAACCTGACATCTGAGCGTTCAGCCTGGAGGCAGGCACTGCATCACGGCCTCTCCCAATTCGAAGAGACCCTTGCCCAGCAGGCCGAGGCAAAGAGGAAGTCACAAAAGCAGCAAAATCAGGGAGCCGGACAGGGGACAGATTGGATTTGTCTTCAGTGTGGAAGGGACTGTCACTCTCGAATTGGCCTTCTCAGCCACACTAGACGCTGTTCCAAGTTCTCCATACAGAGCACATTACCATAGTCTCTCGAGACTGAAGGATGCCTACTACTATAACATAACACAATATTCTGAGGAGCATGTGAATAGCTGATCAAGGGTATTGTCTATAAAGCTTCATTTGACAAGATTATAGGGAAGTCAATAACTTCCTTTAGGGTCAATAATCTACCCCTTAACTGGGTTCTAAATGTGGACAGTTCAGTGGAATAGGTAGCATGTGTTGTATTACTCAGAACAAAGGGTTAAGATTATAAGAGAAAATGTTTCTCCTGACTATTTTTAGTTGGTTTCTAAAAATAAATCACAGAATCACAGAAAAGTGAAGTTGGAAGGGGCCTACAAGGCCGTCCAGTCCAACCCCCTGCTCAGTGCAGGAATACAATCAAAGCATATCTGCCAGGTGATTATCTAAGTTTTTCTCGAATGCCTCCAGTGTAGGAGCACTCACCAATTCCCGAGGTAACTGGTTCCACTGCCATGGATAATACAGGCCCTGCTGTATTATCATTTATTCAGCGTCTGACTAATGAGTAGGATGAGAACAAAATGACCAAGAAGGTTATTAGTTTAGTAATTGCTGGAGATCCCCATAGTGTCCACAACTTCTTTTGCCTATGAATTATTAGAATTAGGAATAAATCTACAGAGATGGCATCCTCTAGTTCTGGTCAAACATGAACTGCCTCCATCTGTAAACCATAATTGACCATAAAGTGCAGGGCTGGCCCTACCATTAGGCAGAGTAGAGCAGTCATCCCAAATGGCAGATATTGAGAGGGAGCCACAAGATGGAACAAGAGGTTGTGGGTGAAGTGTCAAATCAAGGGATCAGAGGGTTTGCTCGTGGTCTGAGTAGATGTGGCACCTCATCCCAGCATGATGGAGTGAGGGACTCTCTCTGCTTTGCCCTGTGCTAGCCTGCTTCTTTTGGGTATGGTGGAGAACAGTGTTCCATCATCACCAATGCTAAAGAAAGGTTAGTTGTCAGTCCAGTTGGCTTTGAGGAGGGGGACATTATTTCTTTACTTCAGAAAAATGGCTTGGTGTTTTAACTTTCCTGAAGAAAAGTTGTTTATTTTCCTGTTTTCACTAAGAAGGCCTTTGCATGAAGTTTGATAGTTGCTTAAAAAAATTCCATTAAAACTTCCTGTTTAGGGTATCTGTGAAAGCAGAAAGCAGCATCATTGGAACACTGATAATACGGAGTATTAGATATTCTTTTTATCAAATACAGGCCCTGCTGTATTATCACTTATTCAGCATCTGACTAATGAGTTGGATGAGAATAAATTGATTGCAGCTCAAATGAAATATGAGGGAATAGATCCTTGCTGAGAATGGGAAGCTTACTTTGGCAAGTGGGGAATAGGCTGTTTCGGAATCATGGAGGCTGTAGCTTTTGCTTCTATATATACATAAAAGGTTAACATAATCAAGGGTTTAAGCAGACCACGTGGGGCTTACAGATAGGCACCCACAGTCTATAGAATGCAACAGCATGCTAATGAATAGACATTTTATGTGGTTCAAAGATCCAGGTCTTGGGAGGGCTTCTAGAAATTAGAACTTTGCCACTACTGTACGTACTCTGGGTCTGGGCTAAGGCAACTGAAACAGAAGCTAACTCAACTCATTACAGACAAAGGGTCACCCAAGACATTTTGCTGCCTAAGGCAATGATGAGCGTTCAGAACAGGATAAACGGGGGGGGGGGGATAGCATGAGACCTTCTGTCTTTTTTCTCTTCAGCTGAGACAGATCAAGAAATTCAAACCCCTCCCCTCCACGCCAACCACCATACATCTAAGTCAAGGTGCAAAGTCAGCCAAGTTATTTTGGCGCCAAAGAAATTCCCACAAACACTTCTCCCTATTGCTGGCAGTAAAATTGCAATGATAACAAATGAAATGACAAACAATGTGTTGCCCTTCCATGACACATCTGGTGCTTGATACAGCTGCTTTACTCTTCCTAATGGCAGGGCTGGCTTAGAATTTTGGACTAATTTATTTTTTACATCCAGTGACATTAATTTACAGTAGGACCCCGATATCCGCAGGGGATCAGTTTCATGATCTACTGTGGATTTCTGAAACCACAGATATGAGACAACCCTATATACAACATACAAGGAGGGTGGGGCAACAGCCACGGGGGGGGGGGTCCTTGTATGTTGAATGTAGGGCTGGGGCAAACTTCATGTAAGTGAAGCTGTGTATATCAATACCGTGGATATGGAGGTACAGCATATTAGTAATATCTGTTGCATGATTAAAGAAATGCTAATAAATTGCATGAGGAGCAATCTGTGAAGTAATCAAATCTACATTCACTTGTATGCAAATAATAATTGTTTCGAAGGGAGGGAAAGCATACTTTCTGTGCATGCACTGGCTAGAATCTTATTTAAAATTTAGACCACACCTTCCAGAATAACCAAGGCAGTGGATACTGGGTATTGTAATCCAAAAGGATATTTTATCCTCTAGGGTGGGCATTTCCAGAGCTTGGCAAAGTTACAGTTCCCTAATCATGCTGGCTAGGGAACTCTGGAAGCTGCTGCCCTAAACTCCATGCAAATATCACAGGTCAATTAACTAATTTCAAATTCACTAGTTTTCAAAAAAGTATCCAGTAGTGCTTGAATAAATGCTAGTGTAAAGTGAGAGGGAAGGTGTGTAAAATGAAGCTCAAATATCTAGCTTGAAAGGAATCTATATCCCTTTGTGCCTTTTCATACAGTAGAAACACTTCATCGGGTCCTGCCATTCTTAAACACACATAGAATAAAACCACCCAACTCTGAGCTGCAGCTTAAAGGAATGTTGCTATCTCTTTAAGACCTTTGATCATTAGCCTTGCAATGACACCTAACTAACCAGAATCACTGTCTGAAAATTCACTCATGAATCATGGCTTCAGCTAGACTCCAGGACCTCTGGTCTCCTTTGACCTTAAACACTTTCCTCAATGCCATTAAATAAATTAAATGTTTAAATTACTTATATTAGCTTTAATTATATAATTATAGAGTCAATGAGAAATAAATCTAGAAAGGGGAGACTTTAATTTAAAGAACTAGCTTTAACTTTGAAGTGGTTGAATGCTCCAGTAGAAAGAGTTGAAATAGCAGCTTGCTGATTTTAGAAAGCAGAGCAAGCAAAGCTGACTTGAAATACCCTCTCAGATGACACAAGCATGGAGTCACACTGCTGTCCATTTGGGTTTATGGGAAGTTCATCAGTTTGGGTTGAACTGCTTTCCAGGTATGTGGCAGTTACAACAAAGTCACGATTTTTTTTATTGTGAGTTGCCTTGTAGAACTCTGACACATCAAAAGGTAGCATTTACTGTACATTTTATTTTACGAAAATGAATAAACACATGAGATCATGATGATGATGATGATGATGATGATGATGATGATTGATGATGATGATGATGTATATAACCCAAAACAGGCAAAAAAACTTCCACTACAGAAAAAGGTGACAGCTCTATGTTTATTCCTTCTTGGAATAAGCCTGCCAGTCAATTTGCTAGGATTGGTTGGTTTAGAGGGGAAACTGAGGCTACAGTGTGCATTCGTGGACGAATCTAATTACATAAGCAGAGTGCAAAATAACGTGTTCTTTTAAAGTATTTTTAAAATTATATTAAAATATTCCCCCCCTGAAAAGTATGCAAATGTCATCCCCAGTGAAACTGAATTGCCTTATGTGCCTCACCTCCAAATCACCTCCTTTTGTAGTTGCATAGATAAGCATCTAATTAGCATAATAATTTTTGTGGGGGAAAGGCCATGTAATTTAATTTCTGCTGTATAATCAAAGCCATTTGCAGGATCTTGAACAAAGGGGTCAAGAATTCAATACCCAAAGAAGGAAGTGTGAATTGTCCATAATTTATTCCAAGTCCATAAACAGACATAAGGTACTTGAACAAAGTTGAAAGCAGGTCCAGATCCTCTGCTTATAGGGCCAGTCTACAACTAATTTTCTGTTAAATGCACTTTTTCTTGTTGAACACTGGTGGTTCTCAACCTTTCAGTCCTCCAGATGCTTTGGACATCAACCGCTCCACCCAAGACTAAGCCAACATTGCCAATGGTTGGAGATTCTGGGAGCTAAACAATCTGGAGGGCCAAAGGCTGAGAACCACTGGCGTAGTGTGTGTATGCAAAAGTCTTTACCAGAATTTTAATGAGCAGTTTAACCTGTCCACCAATATCTTTTTTAAAAAATATCTTTTTTTAAAAAAAAATACAAGTATTGAACTAGCCAGTTTTTCAGACTTAAAGAGCATTCCCTATGTCCTTGGGGTGCCACTCAAACTTGCCAATTCTTCACTCCTACCTTTTATGCGTGGGAGATTTTAACACCCAGATTATCTCCAGCAGTGTAAAAATCTTCATCTCATCCTTAGTCATCCCTGGTGGTAACAGCCTGGAGATTCTTCATACAGTTTTAGTCATCCATGCAGTAAGATTTGCAGAATATTGCAGCTGGAGAATTCTCCATTGGGATGCTGTTTTTAGCAGCATGCTTGTGACGGAGTCATTTAAAATAAAGTGCCCATTAAAATTATTCTTCCATATAAAAACTAGTAACATTTTATTCTGTTTGCCTATGGAAGAGGTCACACTGACATTGCAAACGCCCTTAGTATTTACTCACTTGTATTTGAATGAAAAAAGTGAAATGACGGAAGTGAATATTCAGGGCTTTCTTTTGAAAAACACAGCCTGCACCTTGGGAAAAGCACATGCTAAATGCAAACTAAGTGGCTCAGGTCAATGAAAGAAGACAAAATAGCAGAGAAGCTTAGGAATTAGACCAAACAAGGGTATTTAATGTACCGTGCTCCCTCCATGATAGCCTGAAATGTTAGAGAGGTTCATTGTGTGAGTTAAAGTCACTCTAGGGCAGTTCTAACTTGCATGACTAATATTTACTTAGCTGATCACCAAAGGTCTCACTGATCTTGGCAGCATTACAAGCCTTGTATTTTCCACACAGATGAACTGTTCTTGAACAATTTCTCCAAAGAATTAGGCACAAATGTGCTTTACTTCAGCATCAGACATGCATGGCCATTTGTTCTACAAACCTTGTTTCTAAAACTATAATGCCTGTCACAGGAAGTGCTTGAAAAGTAAGGGTTTGCATTTTAGAGTATCATAATTCCTTTAGCCAATAATCAAGAACAATTTAATGAACCACACATGCCATATTATTGGATGCTTTCAGAAGGTAATGCAAATAAGCAGTAGCTATACCAAGTCTTGTAAATTTATATCATATATAACATATATAAATATTTGAAACGAATAAAACAGAAGGTTGACTATAAAACTCTGAATGGAAATGTCCAAGCTCTAGGGTTGAACATTGAATCTGGACAAATCCAGATGTACTAAGTCAGAATGGCCATACTCAGTTCTGGGGCAGAGTGAAGTAAATTTGCAAATTGATTTATGTCCAGAGCACAGATTGAATTTCAGTGAAGCAAACATAACTTCAGCCTTTTTCTTTTCTTTTTTCCCAAACAAACTTTAAAAGTGCCTAGTACACAGCTGCCTCAGGCTAGCTGTCTGAAATTTGGCAGGTTTAGCTTCCTCTTTAGGATTTATCATGTCGCAAAATTTCCTGTATCTCAGTGCAATAAACAAACAAACAAAAGGCAGACCTGTTTGGTTTTCCAATGAAGACAAGGGAATGCTTACAAACTTACTCCAGTGTGGGCATAAATCAAGTGGAGCACAAACTGCTCAAAACCAAACCCGGATTCGAGATGGACGCAAATCTCATATGACAGCACGCAGAGGAGGTGGGGCAGGGAAGAAGCTGGGGGGCTGCCTCTGAGTGGGCGCCCAGTGGAGGACGCTGGGCTGGTAAGCGCCAAACACCTGTTTGGCTGAAAAATGAACCAGCATGACCAGTTCAACAGTTCAAGCCCATCTCTAATCAAGATACATTCTGAAGCCCCCAGTTGGCTTCCAAATTGGATTGAGGAAGCTGTGAACAGCTTTATGCAACTCATGTTACAGGAGTTCTCCTCCCTGTCCCTTTCCCTCAAGTTCATATCGACATTCTCATGTGATAGAGCACCTACAGTCATGGCCGAAAATATTGGCACCCTTGCAATTCTGTCAGAAAATGCAACCCTTCTCTCAGAAAATTGTTGCAGTTGCAAATGTTTTGGTACTCACATGTTCATTTCTTTAGTTAGCATTGGAACAACACACACACACACACAAAAAACAGAGAAGAAAAGTCATATCTGATACAATCCCACTCAGAAACCCAAAAATGCACTGGCCAAAATTATTAGCACCCTTAACTTAATGTTTGGTAGCACCCCCTTTGGAAAAAAAATAACTGAAATCAATCGCTTCCTGTAACCATGAATGAGTTTCTTACACCTCTCTCCTGGAATTTCGGACCATTCTTCTTTTGAAAACTGCTCCAGGGCCTTCAGATTTGAAGGATGCTTTCTCCCAACAGCTGTTTTGAGATCTCTCCACAGGTGTTCTATGAGATTCAGATCTGGACTCCTTGCTGGCCATTTCAGAACTCTCCAGCGCTTTGTTTATAACCATTTCTGAGTCCTTTTTGATGTGTGTTTCGGGTCATTGTCCTGCTGGACATTGTCCTGCTGACCTCTGGTGGAGACGCAGCTTTCTACGTTGCACCCCAAAATTCTTTGGTAATCGTCAGATTTCTTGATACCATTCACACAGTCAAGGCATCCAGTACCAGAAGCAGCAAAGCAACCCCAAAACATCTTTGAACCTCCACCATGTTTGACTGTAGGGGCTGTGTTCTTTTGTCTCATCTGTCCACAGTACATTCTCCCAGAAGAACTGTGGTTTTGTCACATAAGTTTTGGCATGCTCCAGTCTTGCTTTTTAAGGCCTTTGTGTCAGCAGTGGTGTCCTCCTGGGTCTCCTACCATAGTGTTCCTTTTCATTCAGATGGTGATGGATAGTGTGAGCTCCCATTGTTGTACCGTGTCTGCAAATTAGCTTGAATTTGTTTGGAAGTTAATCTGGGTTCTTTATCCACCATTTGAACAACCCTTTGGTGTAATTTTTCAGTAATTTTGCTCCTCCATCCACTTCCAGGGAGGTTAGCTACAGTGCCATGGGCTGTAAATCTCTTGAAGATATTGCGTACAGTTGACACAGGAACATTAAGATCTCTGGAGATGGACTTGTAGCCTTGAAATTGTCGATGTTTTTCCACATTTTTTTCTCTAAACTCCACAGACAACTCCTTACACTTTATTCTTTTCTCCATGCTCAGTGTCACACACAACACAAAGGTTGAGTCAACTTTTCTCCATCTTAACTGGTTGCAAGTGTGATTACTATATTGCCCACACCTCTTACTTGTGACAGGTGTGTCTAAATGCAAATTAAAGGAACATCACATGCTTGAAAAGCAATTCTTTCTTACAATTTAGACATGGTGCCAATAGTTTTAGCCAGTGCATTTTTGGGTTTCTGCGTGGGATTGTATCAGATTTGACATTTCTTCTCTGTTTTTTTGTGTGTTGTTCCAACACAAACCAAAGAAATGAACATGTGAGTACCAAAACATTTGCAACTGCAACAATTTTCTGAGAGAAGGATTTCATTTTCTGACAGAATTGCAAGGGTACCAGTATTTTTAACCATGACTGTAATTATATTATTATCATGCAACAAAATCTAACCGTCTTCATCTCTACAAAATGGCCCCTCTTTTTTGTCATCTTGTGGAGTAGAATAAAATACATTATAATTAGTACATGGAAACAAATATGAGGAGAAATATTGAACATCTATTGATGATAGAGGGTACCCAGTGTGTGTAATGAATAAGTAATGGACTACTCAGGAGACTGGTAGGAACTGGTAAAACTACTACTTAAATACCCTCCTATCTTGAAAACCCTATTAGGGTTGCTATAAGTCAGTTCTGAACTGATGGCACATAAAAATGATATTGGAAGTAAACATTCCATAAAAGTAGAATTGTAAGACAGGCAATGACTGAATCACATGGAGAAAAGGCAGAAAGAAATAGGAAGAAATAGTGCTTGAGTGGCTATCTATGCTTTTTCAAAAAAAAAAAAAAGAACCAAGTCTTCTGCATGTTCTAGCATAACACAAAAGCCTGCTCTGTGAAAAAAAAAAGAAGAAATTCTGAGTGAAATCCTCTTGTACAGCTCCTCATGTACAAAGGGGATGATATCAACAGGACAAATCACTCTGTATCAAAGACTTCCTTTGGTGATTATGGGATGCACACAACATTGCCACATTATGTACTAGTTATGTCCACCACAAAATCACCTTTAATTGGTGATTTACCTTTAAAGTGGTGATTTGTTCTTGCTGATGATGTCATCCCTGTTGCACACACAGAGCTGCACAACAGGGTTTCAGCTGTTAATTCAATATTTCTGTTGCAGTTTAAAAGTCTAAATTCCCCCTTCAGTTTTCCATTGGTGTTGCTGAAATCTGCTTGACCTATTTCTATTAGCATGAGACAGCAATCTGATGACTTGTTTCTATACTTAAGAAGGAATTATTTGGACAATTCCACTATACTCTAGACTAGATTACAGATTCTAGAATGGAATTCACTCTGAATTCTACGTAGATTGGAAACCAGAGGGGAATCCATAGTCCATGCTCAGGAAGCACATACATGCACAAAAGCCCATTGCATTTAAACTTCCTTGAGCAAGTCCTGAACTTCTCAGTGTTCGCAGTAAGGGAATGATCATTCAGAGGAAATGATAAATATGAGCCTAGGAGATTTTGCATTAAATTTCAGGCCAGTCATGGGTACAATTACTGTAATTGTTTTGTTTTTCAGTCTCAAGCTCCCTTTATAAAAAGAAGAACAGTGACTTCCTTCCAAGATTTGCTGTGATGTCTACAAAATGAGAGAATTGAAGCATTTTATTTATCAAAAAACTAAATACTAGTGTCATTACCCAGCTGACAGGTTTTGTGGTCCAAAATGGACCTTGAAAAAAAAGAGTGGAAAATTAAGATTATTGAAGGAAGGCTGTGTTCCTACATAACTATGGAGCTATTTCCCAGTTATCGGTTAAACTTCCTGCTTTCTTGCAGTCTTCCTGGCTCCTCTCATAAAGAGGATGTTCTGCAGAGACAGGGAGGAGTTTTATAAACTACAAAATGGTTGGTTGCTCACCAGATTACTTTTTTCTTCCCTCATCTCCTCTGTTTGCCTTTGAAATGTACAATAAAGTGTTTGATTTATAGAACATCCACAAGAGAATGGGACAGTTAATCTAAGTGGTCAGCAAAGACAGAGCAGGAATAAAGATGTTAAACTAAAGCAAAGTACATGTAGATTCCTTACTGAGAGGAAAGTTTAACGGTTGGGAAACAGATAAAGAATGGAGAAATCATCACTTTCAAAGGTCAGGAAGGTTGAGAAACAACCTACAGAGGAAACAGCTATGCCTAGGACCCAGTTCATAAAACACCTTTTTTGCCTTGGTTGCAATCAACACCAGTTCATGGTTTCAGCAAATTCACGTATTAGAATGTCTCTGTATTTGGCTCGATATGTTCCGGATACTATCACAACATCTTGTTTGTTGCCATCTTTTAAAGGGTTTTCACAATAAAGTGCATAGCAATCATCAAGAAAACTATTTCAGTACATGAAAACTCACTGGAAACTATACAACAATTTTATGTTCAACATAGAAAGGAACAATTCTTGTCAATCAGAACTAGACAATCTAAATTATGCTTAGGGAGTTAGTTCGCTTTGCCTTAGCACATCACCCACGAAGACCTTTCTCCAAATCTGATGGCTATAAATCTACAGAAGGGGAATGATCAGCCAATTCAGGACACTCTGAATGCACTCATTTGGGTGTCTTTGGCAATGCGCTTGTTCATTAGTGTCACTAATGCACATTGGAAGACATCTGATATGAAGTTTATAATTGAAATGTTATGAACACTTCAGCATATGGATCCTTCACATCCACTTAATTGCCAGTTTAGTAATAATTTTATGTAATGAGAAATTATTAATAATACGTGAAACACTAAATTGACGTAATCACCAAAAAACCATAATATGACACTTGCAGTATAAAGGATGTAATAATTCCAGGTGTTTTCTGTCCCCCCCCCCATAAATATGGATGACTCTGTAATGTTCAAATTTTTATATACAATATTGAGAGAATAATCATATTAACCTGCAAAAGAGACAGGAAGAAAGAGATTAGTTCAGTGTCAAATATTATCTTCAGATGGAGTTGTGCCCCTCTGAGGATGTTAAACATATTGTCATCAGGGGTGGTGAATGGGGTCAAATATTTAGGTATATTTGTAAATATAGTTGGTAATGGGTTTATAAGGTAGATGGCTGCATATGCCTGAACAGTATACTTGCATAGGCTGAATGCTAGCATGATTGGCAAATCCATAATAGAATGCTAAATGCATGGCTGAATGTTGATTGGCTGGTGTGATTGGAATATGTTGAGAAGCAGCAGATGAGAGAGGGTCAGTCAGTCCTGGGTAGCCTGTTTGAGAAGTTTGGTTTCTGAGAGTGAGTTAGGAATGGTCTGTTGAAAAATGTGGTAGAGAGTGATCAGAGAGTGAGAGTGAGGATTCAGGAGAGAGTCTGTATTGTAATACAGAGCTAAAAAGAACCTTATTGAGAGTGTGCCGTGTAAAGAGTCTGTGAAAGTAGTTATTTTTTAATCTAAATACAATTTCCAGCCATTTGCCCTTTATTTAGAATCTGTCTTTCTCTTCCTACCGTTTAATATAGAACCTTGTGTTTGTTCAGAACCAGTCTCTTCCTATTATGGAGAGTTTGGTTGTGAACAATCAGATTAATTATGCTTAAAATTTTAGGAGTTATTTAGAAGATAGTAAGCATTCTATAAATAGAAGGCATTACGCTCACATCACGCAAGGGTACATGATACCACAGGGAAAAGAAGAGATGATTGCAGAAAGAGAAACCTCAGCATCCGAATATAAAATAGAGTCCAGTTTGGGCATAAGAAAGGAGGCTCTGTCTGAGACACAGTAAAAGAGGCAGCCCTGAATACGTTGTAGAGGTTTGAGGGATGGTTGTCCTTTGGACTAGAGTCTAACCTAGTGGCACTAAGGAGTGGTGTCTAGGTTTAAGGTGACAATGCCTGCAGCTACCTGGGGAGTGTGTGTCCCACTCTATGAAAATTAGTGGGAAGGGACACCTCCTTGTGGAACATCGCAGAAAATATGATTAATCCCTGACCTTTACAATACCAACTTCAGATTACAAATGGATGTTTGATCTTTTTTAAAAAAATCATGTATATCCAGTATCTGAAGTTGGAATAAACAAGTAGTAACTGTTCTTCCTGCCCCTTTTGGTAGTTCCAGGTGTTTTTAATTTTAGAAGCCATATAAACATATAGCAACACAGCAATTCTATATTCAGGCAACACCAGCAGTTCTCAAACTGGGGTCTCCAGATATTTTTGGACTGCAATTCTCAGAAGCCTTCACCACTTGCTGTGCTGCCCAGAATTTCTGGGAGCTGCAGTCCAAGAACACTTGGAGACCCAAGCTTGAGATCCACTGCTATAGTGTATGATGGATGCCCTTGTTATGAAGCTTAAAAAGGAGGTACTCTGTCTGCATGAAAGATGCAGAATAAATCAGATATGCCAGTAGATCACTGACAAAATTTTTGTGAGGAGAATGATTAAAATGGAATGGAGCTGTGGGCAGAATGAAGGTTACATGGGGGTTGTTGTTCTTGTGTGCCACTCACTTATGGTGACATATGAATAACTGACCTAAAAAAATGTCCTCTCATTAGGAGCCCTGCTTTGTTCTTGAAAATTCAAGGCTATGGCATGAGTCAATCCTTGCCATATTTGGTGTTCCTGTTTTCCCTCTACCCTCAACTTTTGCTAGCCTTGCTGTCTTTTCCAACAAGTCTTCTTTTCTCATGATGTGCCCAAAGTACAACCACCTCAGTTTCGTCGTTCTCGCTTTTAGAGAATCCAGGCTTGATTTTATCTCAGGCCCAATTATTTGTCTTTCTGGTGGTCCATGGTATACAAAAAGCTCTCCTCTAACACTCTGTCTTTAAAGAACTGATTTTGTTCTTGTTGAGTTTCCTCAATGTCCAGCTTTCACATCCATATAAAGGAATGGGGAATACATAAGTGTGGATTATCTTGGCCTCTCCATTGACATATCCTTACACTTAGTTATCTCTTCTGGTTCTTTCGCTGCTGCCCAATTTTCTTATGATTTCTTAGTTGACATGGTCTTTTTAGGATTTTGACAGATTCAATCTCTGTAGCTTGAAATCTATCCGATCTACTTCTGCTGATTTATTTCTTCCAAGTGCTTTGAGAGCTGTGCTCACTTCACTTTCTAAACTTGCAAATTCTTCATCATAGGATTCTTCTTTAAAAGAATCTGCCATTCTTGTAGCTCTTCTCTATAATTCTCTGATAAATTTTTTCCACCTTTTATTTTACTCTGGTCAGAGAGTATGTTCCACTATTGCTCTTTCAGCATGTCTAATCTAGATTTAAATTTCCCTTTGATTGCTTGGATCATATGGAAGAGATTAATAGTTTTTTCCTCTTTTGTTGTTATCTTTTATCTCTTTACACTGATTATTATTCAAATTCTCTTTATCTATACATGGTAGCAGCTGAAAAGTTGTATTCAGGTTCCTTACTCTATTTCTGTCACCTTTTACTTTTGCTTTCTGCCTAATCCATTTAGATTCTTCTTTTCACTAACACTTTTTGCACTCTTCTTTTGACTATCACAATTTGCTCTTTTCCCTAATAATACCTCTAGTTTCATTCCAAACATGAATTTGACCCAACTCTGGAAGGCAGTGGAAGATAGGGGGGCCTGGCATGCTCTGGTCCATGGGGTCACGAAGAGTCAGACACGACTTAACGAGTAAACAACATGGACTTTAAATTAATCAGAATGTTATTTAAGTTATATTTTAGCACCAAAATTATTTCAGTTGTATTCTTTTATATATATATATTAACTGTGGGGAAATTGTATGCTTTTACAATGTATATATCTGGGACTATAGCAGACATTGTGCTAAGCGCGCAAATCACATATACAGTGTGGTTGCTTCCAGTAAGGATGATTCATTAACCTGCTTTGGTATCTAGGATAATTACCTGTCTCTGGGTAAATTGTATCAACTTACTTGTGTATTTAAAGTGTTATCTGTCTCTGTTTACCCTGCTCTGTATTCAGGAATGCTTACCCTGCTTGTGTATTTAGGATTTACGTGCCTCTGTTTACCGGCCCCTCTGTTTACCATACTTGTGTATTCAGGATATTACCTGCCTGTGTTTAGAATGGTCACTGGTTAACTAGTACAAAGGTAGTAGAGAACAATAAAAGGGGGGTGCGGCGACGATAGGGGGGGTTTCCCACTGAACAGCGTTGCACAGCATGCTGTTTTGTTCATCCAGATCCCACCCTGAAACACACACTCGAGTGCTCGTCTCTTTCTTTCTCCTTGCTGGTCAAGAGGGGAAAAAGGCTTCATCTGCAGATCCCTACAACTAGACTTCATCTGCAGATCCCTACAACAAGGCTTCATCTGCAGATCCCGACAATTAGGTTTCATCTGCAGATCCCTACAACAAGGCTTCATCTGCAGATCCCGACAATTAACTACTAGGAGTCAGCACTACAGTCTGCTTCTAGTCTTGTTATTGCAGAGAGAGTACACTTCTATACAACTTCTATATAGACTACTTCCAATTATGTAGTCTATCTCAGTGGTTCTTAACGTGGGCGATAATGCCCCCCAGGGGGCGATTTCATTTTTCAGGGGGGCGGTAGAATGAAAAGGAGCGGTGTGGGGGTGCTGGAGCAGAAGGGGGGCTGTAGGGGGGCAGTGGAGCAAGCCAAATCTGTGAAGATGGCTGCAGCCTTTTTACAGTGTGCATGAATATATATTTTCCTCCAATTTTAATTTAGTTTCAGACTTTTTGTCTTGAAATTTTTAGTTCCTGCATTTGTTTTTATGCCCTTTTTATATTTCTTTTTGAGTCTTAAAATTCACTTGCAACTAAATCATTAAATGTTACTTTTTGGGGGGCATTTCATTTTCTTGGAATTTAATTTTGTTTTCAGGGGTCATTGGATTTAAGTGTCTTAAATAAATAAATAAATAAATAAATAAATAAATAAATAAATAAATAAATAAATAAATAAATAAATAAATAAATAAATAAATAAATAAATAAATAAATAAATAAATAAATAAGATATCATCACCGCGGGGAGGGGGGCGATGATAACTTCCTCAATGGGTCAAGGGGGCGTTTCTTTCAAAAAGGTTAAGAACCACTGGTCTATCTGATCTCTATTCTGGACATCTGATGTATTCACATGTGCAGTTGTCTATTGCATTGTCTGAAACATATATATATATATAAAATAAACAGATTGTTGGCTTCAGAGAATTCTCTTAGTTCTCCCCGCCCCCAATTTGTTTCTGACAGCTAGGCCAAATTCTCCAACGATGTTTGGTTTTGCTGTATTTCCTACTTTTGCATTCCAGTCACCTATGATTATCAATACATCTTGTTTGTGTATCTTGTGTATTTTGTTTGTGTATCTTGTGTGTGTGTCCTCTTGGACACTTGCATAAAACCTTCTGATTTCTTTTTCTTCAGCATCTGTAGCTAGAGAAAGATGGTTATATTGATATGTTTTAAAATTTGTCTAACTGATATTATTCAGTCATATCTTCCCTGTCAGCCCCAAACTGCTTGTGCTACATTTTGCATCAGTATTGGAGCCACACTGTTTCTTTTGAGTTTGTCATTTCTGAAATAAAACACTTTGTCTACCTGAAAATTTCCTATCCCAGTGTACTTTAGTTTGCTCATATTAAGTGTTTAAACATTCAATTTCTTGCTTTACAGTTTCCTATTTAACTTAATTTCATGTTCCAATTGTATATGTCACACAGCACTGGATTTTGCTTTTCAGCTCTGTGCACATTGGCCACTTGGCATTCTTTCAGCTTTAGTGCAGTTGTTTTGTTAACAACAGCACTATTAATACTTAACCTTTTCCTTTTCCCGACTGAGTGCCTTCTTACCTGGGAGTCTCATCTTGCAGTACTGTTTCATTTTTATTTCTGCTGAGGTGGTACCACTCCTGCTTATCTTTCATTCCCTCACAAACACATCCTCTGTATTCAAGTTCAGAGACTAAGTCCCAGCTGTTGCCTATTGTAATTATTTGCTTTATTCTGTACCTTCTTATTATTAAGGATCTTTGGACATCTATATAAACTAAAGAATTAAAAATGTATTTTACACATCAACAAACCGTCCTTCACTCTTTGGCAAACTCAATTTGGTAAATATATATACAGATCACATACCTATAAGAGTGGATTTCTCCATTCAAACTAATTTTCCTGCTTTCATGTATTTATTATAACTATATATCTTCTTTCCTCTTTAATGAATGTTCAAACCAATATAAAAACACAATGGTTGTAATCCTCTTGCTCAACTCTATGATTGCAAATGCTGATGACATCATAGACTGGGGATGCTAATCTTTTATTCTGTTAATCCAGTGGTTCCTAAACATTTTGGACTCACTGGTTCCTTGATTTATTGACCTGGCTGTGGCTCCCCTTGCTTGGTCTCACTGCCACCAGGAGCAAGATCTTGACTCCCCACCTGTCATCCCATCTCCTCCCGTGAATATCCCCGAGGGTCTACCTCCTTCCAGACCCTGACGCATAAAACTCACAAGGCTACTCAGCAAGCACCTCCACCAGGGACCATAGAGACGGGGCAAGGAGAGACAGGCATTGGCTTTCACTTCCTTTTCCTAACAGCCTTCATAGCTCTATGTTCTGTCTCTTTTCCCATGGTGTCTCAGCTTGGTTCTCAGGCACGCCATGGAACTGCGGCACACAGTTGGGGAATCTCTTTGTTAAACCCTAACTGTGTGACAGGCTCCTAGTGGTGATTTTTTTTTAGATATTAAAGGCTCCCCCTCCCCAAGCTCCCAAAGGCTTCCTGATGTCAAAAGTGATCCCTAGAGAGCCTCAGAACCTGAAGAGGTGAGATAGGAAAAATTTAATTGAAAATTAGCATCCACTACGGTGGAGCTGCACAAGACAATTCCAGCCGGTAACAGTCAAACATATTATAAGTAGAATGTTTACATATAGTCCATTAAATGCATGCCCATGAATGGTTTTTTTGAAATTGCTTATTAAAGGAGGAGTGATACTTTCTGTTTAGAATTTCATATATCTTCCACAACATTTACTAGAGGCAGAAACAGTAGTAAATTTTTTTTCCAATAACAGAATGAAATTATTATTATCTAAATTATTAAATATAAAGTTATTTATTTACTTTATTTACTTTAATTTTGTTTAAAGTATTTTAAAAATTCTTTAGATCATCTATTTACATGAGTAAATTAGCATTTAATCAAGTAATGACATTATTAAATTACGGTTTAATCATGCAGTGAAATTATTATTTATTCTACTTATACTCCACTTTTCTTTCCCACAACTCAGTGGGGTTTATACGTAGAGTTTCCATGCTGTTTCCTAAGCACTATCCAAAGATTCCTGGAAGGGGTAGCTTTGTTAGTTTGTAGTCTGTAACGGTAGCAACAACAATAACCACAACAACTCAACCAAGAGTTTTGTGACACATTAAAGACTAAACATATTTACTTGACATGAGCGTTCATGGGCTGCAGCCCATGTCTTTAGGAAAAAGGCATATCTGTGAGATGTAAGAGGCTGCAAAGTGCAGTGAGTAAGAAATACATTAGGAGAAGTGAACTGCAGAAAGTGTATTAAAAAAATGCATACTCTAGCCAGGTATTAACTAGGCTCAGACTTATATGGCTTTAGCAAACTAGTTGCTTCATGCTTTGTCAGACCGTTAGTAAGGTGGCAATGCTATTTGAAACTGGCATGCATACTGTCTTGAAACAAATGTGCAAAAACGGGTTAACAGTTCATCAATTTAGGGTGACTATAAGGTAGAGCAAATAGCCACTGTTCACCCTCACCTGAATGACATCACAACAGATCCTCCAAAAAGATAATCAGTGGTTTGAATTGAGGAAGAAGGCAGTCAGAATAATACAGTATGCTTCATTCAATATGCTTAGAGGCCAAGAAAGCCATTTTCTTTAATGCATTTTTAATCTTAAGAACTTTGTATTTTAGAGTTGTATTCTCTGTGTGTTTTAAATGTGCCTTTCTAAACTATAAAAGGTTCCCCCTGACAATTTTTGTCCAGTCATGTTCAACTCTAGGGGGCGGTGCTCATCCCCGTTTCCAAGCCATAGAGCCAGCGTTTTGTCCGAAGACAATCTTTCCGTGGTCACATGGCTAGTGCAACTTAGACACGGAACGCTGTTACCTTCCCACCAAGGTGGTCCCTATTAATCTACTCGCATTTGCATGCTTTCGAACCGCTAGGTTGGTGGGAGATGGGACAAGCGACGGGTGCTCACTCCGTCGCGTGGATTCGATCTTATGACTGCTGGTCTTCTGACCCTGCAGCACAGGCTTCTGCGGTTTAGCCCACAGCGCCACCACGTTCTAAACTATAACCTCCTGCATTTTTAGAATATAACTAAGAATGTAATATTTTATTGTACTTCTTATATAGGAAAGTCTGTATTTTAGACTGAATTCTTTTTTAAATACCTTCAACTTAAGCTTAGTTTTCATTCTGTATATTTGTAAAGCATTTGCATCTACTGTTTTCTATAGCCGTGAGACATTTGAATGTTTGCAATATTTGAAGTCTTTTTCTGCTTATGACAAACTGATGTTGTCTGTAATCACTGCAACAATTAATATACCTTGATACTCAGATGAATTTTGATGTGATTGGAAATAGTTGCCCGATTTCATTCTGGAATTAACCCGTAGCTGGGCTAAATGCCAGCTGTGAGGAACACAGGCTTCAGATTTTTCTCAGGAGATCTATAAAGTTCTGTAGGACTCTTAGGGAGAGGTTCAGGCATCAGATTCCCTAACCTGACACATGCCACAGCAGCTATGCAGATCAGGGGGGCAGAATGTTGCAGTCTCTGTGTAACCGCATCTCCAGAGACAGTTTTAAGCACTGATAACAGGTTTTGATGAGACATGCAAGGGTAGAGAGACAATACACATACCGTTCCTACTCATATTTGGCTGTTGGTCAGAAATCCCAGGCACAAGAGAGACCAGTGTGTCTAAATGGCTTAGTTTTACCAGTGCAGCCTTTTCCCTCCACCTCCCGGTTCATCTTTGATGGCAGTCGTACGTTGTTTGCTTTAGTCAAAGCAAAATCATAACAAAAATAGAGAACCATCCAGTCCATTGCATTTGCCTGAAAGCAAAGCACTGAGCCCCCCTTGCAATGCAAAAACACAGATTCATTGTTGTGCCAATGCAGGGAAACAGGGGCTGCTCCATTGACAAATGCATCCTCTATCCTGACCTTAGTTGCTATTGAGCAGCAATAGGAGAGAGTTCTGGTGTATTATAGAGGGTGGCATGAAATCCCAGCACCCAATCTCCTGTTGAACTACTTTTCCAATGCATGTCATGTAGTCTTTCTGATTAATCTGTAGAACAGGGGTGTCGAACATGCAACCCACAGACTGTATGCTTCACAGCAATTACTATGCCTTGCCTTAATACTTGTTTATTATTTGCAGTAGGTTTGCTAAATGCCTTTGATTTAAATAGTTATACAAATGTGGGCTTTGATTTAACCAGTTTAGAAATTCAGAAAGGACTTGGAAACAAAAGGAAAAGAGAGTGAATGGGTATAAAGGATTTGATGTTACCTTATTGCAATCTAAAAATAAAACTGTAATAAGCTCAAATAAAAAGTTAACCATTGAAATATGCTCTTTGAGAAGGAATTTAACCCCATGGTTTATTTTTGTCGGAAACATATTTAAACAGCAGGAATAATTTTGGGCAAATGTTCATTTTATATGTGATAGCCAGCCAAGGAAGAGATTCATTTATCTTCATTTTTGTATTTTAAAATCCACATAATTTAGTTCACACTGGAGCACTAAGCTGAATCTTAATCATTTTCCTTTGTGTACTCCATTAAATTACAGAGGGACTATCTGCACACCAGTATTCTCTTGTTTATAATTCTAAGCAAAACTGCAGCAACTAAAGTTTACAGAATACTTTCTATACAAAGTAATGTCAGTCTTTGAGAAATCGTTTTACTGTACTTTGTAGATAAAGAAGAATGTCCAAGTCTTCCTTGCTCAATGTTCTGCCAGTTGTCCTCCTGGCAGCATCATCAAGAGTACCAGTAATATCAGCTTCAACATTGGGGTCACTGTAATTGTTCATCCTATAATATAGACTGATGCCATCTTCAGCCAGCAATACTCTCTGCTTTCTACATAGAACAAACAGGGCAATTTCTGTGCAAAAGAATAATTGGACACAAATCAGACATCAGGAATGGCAAAATGAAGAACTCAGGTTCAAAACACTTCAACCTCCCAGGATACTCTGTTTGGGTGTCAACGTGGCTGCCATAGAAAGCATGGATTATAAAAGGAGCATCCAGAGGGTCACAACAAAGATTGGCTAGATAAACCAATTCCAGTGCATCTCTAAGGGCCTCAACAGAGAGTAAGGCTTCTTAGCTTACTACATATATTAAATAGTTCACCTTTTTAGAGAGGGGTACAAACAGGTTCTGAAAACCAGAATGGATTGTGAAGAGCTCCAGAAGGATCTCTCCAAACTGGGATAATGGGTAGCAAATTGGCAAAAGTGTTTCAGTATAAGAAAAGATAAAGTAATGCACAATGGGGCAAAAAATCTAAACTTTAGTTATCAGTTAATGGGTTCTGAGCTGTCCGTGAAGGATCAGGATCTTTGTGTGCTGGTAGACAGCTCGAAAAAAGTGTCAATCCAGTGTGCAGCAGCAGTGAAGAAGGCCAATTCCATGCTAGGTATCATTAAAAAGGGGATTGAAAATAAAACAGTCAACATTATAATGCCATTGTACAAAACACTGGGAAAGCCTCACCTGGAGTATTTGCGTACAGTTCTGGTTGCCGCACTGCAAAAAAGACTGGAAAAGGTGCAGAAGAGAGTAACTAAAATGATGACTGGGCTGGGGCACCTCCCTTATGAGGAAAAGCTACAGCAGTTGGGGCTCCTTAGTCTAGAGAAAAGGCCCCTGAGGGGGGGGGGACATGCCTTGGACATATAAAATTATGCAGGAGATGGATAAAGTGGATAGAGGGAAGCTCTTTTCCCTCATGCAATACCAGAACCAGGGGACATCCACTCCAATTGAATGTTGAGAGAGTGAGAATAGACAAAAGAAAATATTTCTTTATCCAGCATGTTGTTAGTTTGTGGAACTCCTTGCCAAAGGATGTGGTGATGGCATCTGGCCTAGATGTGTTTAAAAGGGGATTGGACAGATTTCTGGAAGAAACGTCCATGGCAGTTTACAAGCCTTGATGGGGATGTATAATCTCCAGGCTTAAAAGGAAGATATCTCCAGATGCAGGGGAGTGGTATCAGAAGACAGGTATCTAGTTGCCTCATGTGCTCCCAGAGGCATCTGGTGGAGCCACTGTGAGGTACAGGAAGCTGGAGTAGATGGGCCCTTGGCCTGATCCAGCAGGGCTCTTCTTATGTTCTTATGCTCCTGGTGCCCTTCATCATGTACTGTTCTGCCTGGCTGCATCCATTTGTGCCTCTACCTTATTTGGATCCTTCCCGTTTTTGCTAAATTTTTAGGGGAATTTTCCTGCCATTTCTTTGGAGATTGTTTTTCCTGCTGCCTGCTGGGCTCAGAGAAAAGGAGAGAAAAGAAAAGAAGATACTTCAAGTGGTGTGAGAAGAAAAATGTCCTCATATTCTAATCATTTTGGTTTGAGAAGGGGCTTTGTTGGCATTTTTTTTGCCTTTGCTTGCTTGCTTTTCTTGGATTTTGAGAGGGGGGTATTTTGTGTATTTCATTTTGCTCCCCCCCCATGTATGTGTTTGGTGCTTTTCCTGTTTGACCGATTTGTAAAACATCTTATTTGGCTAATTTATTGTGCACACTTATTCTGCTAAAGCTTTGTATTTTGTTAGGAGTTTTTTTGGGATTGTTTTGCTTGGCAGTTGCCCTTGTTGGTTGTACTTTTTCCTGGCTTTGGAGCAGTTTGATTTTGTGTTGCTTTTGCTTTTGGGGGGTGGTGTTTTGGGTACTTTGAGGATTTGTATGAATGCCAGACAGAACACAAATGGGGGGGGGGGATAATGAAACAGAATAATCTGAAACAGCCAGTCCTTTTTATGTGAAACAAAGGGGCTGGTGGTCAGGAGACATGAAACACTCCAATGAAAGAACCAGAAATGAAACAAAATCAAAAAATTTCACCATGTGCATCCCTAGTCACCATACTTCCTCCGGTATAGGTTGCGTCAACAAGATTTCATTCTATAAATGCATTTTTAAATGTATCTCTATTGAAAACTGAACAGATACATGCTTTGACAGAATTCTAGAGAAGTAATCATGATAGTCTGTTATACTCTATGAAATTGACTGATTAATTAATTATGTGCCAAATGATGTACTGAAGCATTCAATACCACAGGCCATCTCATCAAATGAAAGTTAATGCAAATTTTGTTCTAATAACTCTGCTAAGGTGATACAGGATTTGTCGTCACTTACTTTCCAGTAATTGGGCACCACCAGCAGAAAGATTTGGTTATTATATCATTCTTTTAATAAAAAGAGGCTTTTATTTTAAACAATAGTGCAAACAAACTTTGGTCTTTCCCTAATTTACCTGGGCTAAACCACAATGAGCGCTTTTAGCAAATAGTTATTATAAAGGATGGTTGATAGTACATCTTTTCTAGTACTTTCATAGTACAACTGGATGCTGCTCTTAAGTGTATATAAAGAAATGTTTACAGAATCTGGAATTTTGTGATACCTTCAATGAAATAGAAACAGGTATTGCTTGACATAAGGGAATTGTGTTCTTAATAGTATTCATTATAACTTCAGCAAGAGAGAGCACATATTCATTCATTCATTCATTCATTCATTCATTCATTCATTCATTCAAACAAACTAGTTTTACCCATCTTTCTCATTTAAAAAAAAAAGAGTCAAGGTGGCTTCCGAGAGCTTGCAGCCTCTGAATTTAGGTTTCTTGGAATAATTTCAGTGGATAGATTAGTTTTATGAGATCATTAAAGCAAGCATATTCTACATTTGTCCTGATCTGAATCAAGAAAGTTGTCACGAATCAAGAATGTTCTCAATGAAGAATTAGGGACTGAATCAAATGCAGAGCAACATTGAATATCTAAGTGTGATTTCCATCCATTTCATGACTTCATAAAATGATTCATGATTCATGATTGATCATTCTTCTTCTATAATCTGGGAATCTATATGAGCTATACTCTAGCATATTGACTAGAAGCAATGAATCTGGCAAAAGAAGGCCCATAACAGAACGAGGAGAACATTTTATAGAGTGTCTACAAATAATATTTTCTGAAGGCAGTTCTTATTCAAGGTTGGCATAGATTGTGATCAGTGTGTGGTCAAGTGTGTAATCAAACTCTTGAAGAAAACTGAAGCAAAAATTCAAAACCAAAATGCAATTAACCCTTCAACAACCCATCAGTGTATCACGACATGGGAGAATTCTCATGGCAAAACAGTTTGTGGAGTTTGTAAGTATGGTTCCAAATGAATGTAAACTGAACAATCTTGACAGCAAAAGGATTGAGAAAGATGAGGTTGTTGGGACAACGTTGTTTTACAACATGAGATAAAGGATATAGTTGGAGTCATGTCCTGTGTCAGGCTTCCCATGAGCAGCTAGTTGGTCACTGTGTTAACAGAATCTTGGACAAGATAGGCCTTTGGTTTAACCCAGCATAGCTCTTCTCCTGTTCTATGGTGGGAATATGTGGCAGAGTTTTCTTAGCTGTGACACCCACCCTATGGAAATCCTTTCCACAGGGGAGTGGAAAGCCATGCATCCCTCCTTTAATGTTCTAGCACAAGCTGCAATGTTTATATTTGGGCACAATTTGGCCTCCAGGTTGATCCTTTTCCTGCTTTCATTGCAATTGAATGGTTTTCAATTTGCTTTGTAAATCACCTTGAATGATTCAATCTTTTGACAAGTGCATATATATATATTCTCAATAAATAAATAATAAACCATTTCCAAAACGCACTGCATTCATTGAGTGAATACCATCGTCAGGGTGTTCTCAAGACATTTGTGTTATATCTGTGTTATAAAAAGAGGAACCTGGGAACTACAGGCCAGTCAGCCTGAAATCAATCCCAGCCAAAATTCTGGAACAGATCATAGAGCGGTCATTGTGCAAGCTCTTAGAAAACAAGGGAGTAATAACTAGAAGCCAGCATGGATTTGTCAAGAATAAATTCTGCCAAACTAATTTATCTCATTTTTTGATCAGGTCACCTCTCTTATAGACGGAATGCTGTAGACATAGTATATCTTGACTTCAGCAAAGCTTTTGACAAAGTGCCCCATGATATCCTGATTAGCAAGCTAACTAGGTGTAGGCTGGATAGATCAAGTGTCAGGTGGATATACAATTGGCTACAGAATCATACTCAGATGGTGATGATTAATGGGTCCTTCTCTAACTGGGAGGAGGTAACTAGTGGGGTACCCCAAGGCTGAGTTCTGGGCCTGGAGCTCTTCAATATTTTTATTAATGAATTGGATGAGGGAGTGCAGGGAATGCTAATCAAATTTGCAGATGATACAAAATTGGGTGGAACAGCTAATACCCTGGAAGACAGAAACAAAATTCAAATTGGGTGAAACAGCTAACACCCTGGAAGACCGAAACAAAACTGAAAATGATCTTGATAGGATGGAGCACTGGGCCAAAAGCAACAGAATGAAATTCAACAGGGATAAGTGTAAAGTAGTGCATCTCAGAAAAAGAAACCAATTGCACAGTTACAAGATGGGGGATACCTGGTTCAGCAAAACTACGAGCGAGAAGGATCTTGGAATTGTTGTAGATCAGAAGTGAAATATGAGGCAGCAATGTGATATGGCTACAAAAAAGGCAAATGCTATTTTAGGCTGCATTAGTAGAAGTATAGTTTCCAAATCCCGTGAGGTGCTAGTCCCCCTCTAGTCAGCACTGGTTAGGCCTCACCTTGAGTCTTGTGTCCAGTTCTGGACACCACACTGCAAGAAAGATGCTAACAAATTGGAACAAGTTCAGAGCGGGCTGGAAACCAAGCCTTATGAGGAAAGTCTGGAAGAACTGGGCATGTTTAGGCCTGAGAAAAGAAGACCGAGGGGTGATATGATAGCACTTTTCAAATATTTGAAAGGCTATCATACAGAGGAGGGGCAAGATCTGTTCTCAATCATCCCAGAGTGCAGGACACACAACAATGGGCTCAAGGTAAAGGAAGCCAAATTTCGGTTGAATATCAGGAAAAACGTCCTAACTGTTAGAGCAGTACGACAGTGGAACCAGTTATCTGGAACCAATTATTATTCAAGAAAAACTTAGATAAACACCTGGCAGATATACTTTGACTGTATTCCTGCATTGAGCAGGGGGTATGACTTGATGGCCATGTAGGCCCCTTCCAACTTCACTTCTCTGTGATTTCTATGATATTCAGGAAACAAATGAGTCAATCCCATACACTGGCATAGGATATCTCTGATGAGATTGACCCTGATTAGAAGAAAGGTATCTGGAAAATATCTTAAAATCTAGGCACGAGCATATGAGGAACACTCACTCTATCCTTACCATTCTTACTGGAAGGAAACTGTTGTATACAAGTCTAAGAAGACTGGCAATACTTCAAGTTTCCTCATCCTATGAATGGTCAAAAACAATTGCTAGGACTCTTTCCAATGCAGCCCCACATGTACTGCGTTGCTGAGGTCCAACTGCGAGGTTAGCAGGACATGCATAACAGAAGGCTGGTCTCTCTAGCCAAGTACAATTACAGTTGGGGTCACTGGCTCAAATTAGTAAATGGGGTTCCATAATGTGGAGGGGGCTATTGGGGCAGTTGAACAGAATTTCAATACGATCTCTGTTGAGTTTCATTTCAAGTTGATAAGGCTGACGTTGAAATCTCCATGGAGCCTCAGTGAGCAATTTGTGGTAGATACTAATTAATATCTCTTCGTTCTGTGGATGAATATGGCTCATGTCTTTTCAAATAAGCACGGTAAAATTTACACAGATGGGAAAATGCCAAGCAGATGACAGAAGTAACAATAATTCAAACGTAGCCCAAACTAGATGCTACATAGATATATGCTCACTGAGTTCCACACACCAGCAAGATGCCAGAGCAGGAGCTCTTTCCAGAAAATGAAGTCTTACAAAGCCTCTTTAATCCAAAAATGTCAGGAATTAAATTTCAGGGTCTCACCATCTCCCAAAGGTCTTTTTTAATATGGATCCAAAGGCACAAAGGCAAGTAGTTCCAGAGGAAAACTCTTAAATCAAGACAATGAGGGCCTAACTCCTGCCACAGTAACTCCTTTATAGGTTTCTCCCTTTCTACACTGAAATTATACAACTGCAGCCCCTTTCTTAAGGATTTCTCATCCCACTGGACTGAGCCAAAAAGTTTATGGGGTTACTCACAAAAGATGATACAGAACTCATCCTGAGTCCCCCAGTCGGGAGAAAAAGGCATTGTCTTTATATTGTCTTGTAGGCTGCCCAGAGTAGTGGCTTGCCACTAGATGGGTAGGGTAGAAAATCAATCAATCAATCAATCAGTCAGTCAGTCAGTCAGTCAGTCAGTCAATCACACTTTGCATTGTGGACTCTTCCTGTTTATTTTGAGCTCCGTTGCCCCCAAAGTAAACAAAAAGTATGCAAGTTAAACAGAACATTTTAAAATCATTTTTAAAGTGTATAAAACATACAGTATTTTAGTTTGTTTCTATGTCTATGCCTCTATAATGCATTTTATATTTGGAGGGGGGAGGCAGAACATTGGTGGAGAACTATTGGCCAAAGGGCAGTAGTGATTTTTGGCTACTAAAATTCAATGAGAAATTTAGTTTCCAGATGGTGGAGTAAAAATCTCTTCTTCCTGTTCACTGGCTGGCCTAAGGGTGGAAGTAATCAAAGCAACTGCACTGATGGGGCACATACTTTGCAGTGAAGATATTTCTTTTTCATTCATGAGTGTCTGAGTTTAATGAAGCCAACAATCATGACAAAATTGACAAATGAGAGTTGTAGATGGGGCGAGGAGGGTTCAGGTGGCAGAGAAGGTGCAGGTAAGATGAAGCCTGGGTGACTGGAGAAAGACCTTGCTGAAAGTAGGCCTGAAAGAGGATAATAGCCAGTCATGGAAACAGGCAAATGGAAGGAAAAAAAACCCTTTTTAGACTAAAGCTTTCAAAATTCCCTAGCCAGTGTAGCCACTGGACATGGTAGCAGGGGTGTTCTGGGGGCTATAGTAAAAAAGGTAGCATAAAAGTAATCTATCGAAGTGGCACCTAGCTGTCCTTAATAGTAACTAGAGATGGGCATGAACCATTAAACCAGCAGTTCATCTCTCAGCTGAACAGATGTTTGGTGCTTCCCAGCCCCACCTCCTCTGGCGGGCGCCCACTCAGAGGCACCCTTTTTCTATTTTGCTGTACATACCTTAGTGCTTTTGTACAAATCCATACACTGGATGGACCAACATTTTCCTCAAGATGTCTGCAACAATCACAAGAACCTCTTCTTCAGTTGCTCCCATTTCAGATTGTGTCCGTTTGCACATGCAAAGTTGCAGGGTTTTTTCCCCCTTGCCTATGCATACATTGAAATTTGCCATTTTAATGATCATTCTCCAAGCTTTGAAATATCCTCTTAGAGGTCATCATAGTTTGTTTTTCTTCTTAATACACTAAATAATTTAGGGTGTGATCACACAGACATATGTCTTGCATTTTGGACCACTTGAGACATGGTCCAGTGTGAGCTATGATCCGGCGATCACACAACATACGGAGGATAGTGTTCCAGCCTGAACAACCCACCCATGCTGAAGCTGGGCATTTTTGATCCAGTAGCTGGGCTGTTACTTTCGGGGTTGACTAGAGTAATTGGCCAATAGACAGAAGGGTTGCTTTAAGGGAGATCACTATCAGCAAAGCAACTCTTTCCTGTGTGACCAGACACACCCATTTCTGGTCATCTGATCACACCCTTAGTGTCATAGGCAAACATGACCTTGCTAGGTACCCCTAATTTCAGGTTTTGCATAAGAAGATTCTCCCCACCTCAGGTTTAGTAGATATGCATATAATGTATTTTCTTTTCAGAATATACCCATTATTTATTATTATTACAATATTTACTATTTTTAGCCAATTAATTAAGCCGATATAAAATGCACATCCAGGTAGGCAAAACTCATAATGGCTTACCCTGAGCTCCTCTCCTTGATCAAATTGTCTTTTCAAGGTGCCACAAAACACTAGTACTGTATCTACTAACACTTCTGGTATGCTGCCAGTTTGACAGAAAAGACTAGCCCTGACAATGTGACCCATTCAGGAAGGATCACCTCATGACCTACTTGGGGATCTCAACAACAGGTTAAGAACCACTGCTGTACGTCACTGGTGGCTAAGAAACTAATCAAGGATGGGGAATCTTTGGCCTGTAGATGTTTTAGCCTAAAACTCTCATCCAGAGCCAGAAAGCTCACAACTAGAGATGGGATATGGGAACTGCAGCCTAAAACATAATTTTTCCCAAGCTTTGCTCTCATCAGCACCACCCAGCATTATGGTAAGGGATCATGGGTCTTGCAATTCTAAACATCTAAGAAGGCAAAGCTTCTTCTACTCCTTGCTTAATTTTTTCTTCTGTGTAGTGCTGCTCTTAACCAAACTATAGATGGGAAATGGCTTCAAAGTTGTCACTGCTGTGTCAACCACATAACAATTTTAACAAAACAACGTCTCATTAATCATTGTTATTAAAGCAGCTATCCAGCATTGTCCTGTGCATGCTTATATACAAATAATTCCTTCTAAAACCAGCCGGGCTTAGTCCCTTCAAACTGTGCAAAGGATGGCAATCTTTACATTCAGAAAAAGGCTGGGCAATAATATTTGTTTACTTTAGAAATAACAATATCTTACTAGGTAGTTTCTATACTGAAACTTTGGCTAAAGTCCTGTAGTTTACCACAGTAAATCACACTACAGTGGTCCCACTGAATTAATAAGGATTTGGTGCATCAACTCCTCCATAAGTGTCATTGATTCAAATAGGCCTACACTAACTGCAACTTACTTTAGCATATCAATCGAGGGAACTTATGGAGGAATTGGCTCACTAAATCCCTATTGATTCGAAGGACCTACTGTAGTGTGATCACTATACTAAGCAACAGGATTTGGGCCCTTGTTAAATTTAGATGGCATTCTCAGAAAACTGCTCCATGCAAACAATATAAGGAATACTTGCAATTGTATTTTTTATAGTAGACACACAAATATGTTTGCTCAAAAGCCAGTTCCATTGATTTCTATGAGACTTCTTCCTCCTGCTAGTAAGCGTGTTTCAGATCTATCATACAGCCCCAGTACGCTGCCCTTCCCCCTTCTCCCTTCCCCTCCTCTGTCAAATTAGAAATGCATGAAAAGAAGAGAAGTAAGAAAGCTAGTCCATCCCAAGATGCACATTTGGATCTATCCAATGTTTCATGACCATTATAGATTGAGTAGAGGAGATCACGGAGTGTGAAAAATGGGTGTGGAGATAAACCTAACTGGAATGAAAGCTAATATGGAGATAATAAGTGAGTGGCAAGAGCCCAAGGTTGGAGTTCAGATATCAGCTCAGAAACAGTTTAAAATGCCTGGAATGTCAACTGTCTGTAGCTTTTGTTCATGTGATGAGAGTAATTTCACGATCTTTCTGGAGCACATTATCATTCTGGATTGGACAGTGTAACCAAATTCACCCCACTTTCAAGGGTGACCTTGGGAACTCTTCGAGGAGGCAAAGCTGTGTAGAAGTTTTTTCCCTCATAATTCCTGGTTCGGCGGTACTTGCCAGTTTGGTTTTTTTGTCCAAACAGGGTTTCAGTTCTTCCCAGCCCTACTTCCTCTGGCGGGTGCCCACTGAGTGGCAGCACCCCAGCTTCCCTGCCCCACTTCCTCCAGGTGCTCCCTCTGAGTGGGTGCCCAGTGGGAGGTGGGGTTTGGAAGTGCTAAACACATGTTTGGACAAAAAACAAACAAGCACAAACTACCAGCTCTGCGATTCATGCCCATCTTTATTCCTGTGCATTACAACATGATGGATTTATCTAAGTACATTAAAATAATGCACACATTTAGGATCCTTGTCCACTTTGGATACCAAGTAGGTAATTGTCTCTCTCTGTGTGTCATCACTCCTATACAATCTGCTAGTACAGGGGTGGACAATTAATTTCTATAGGGGGGCCACATGAAAAATCTGAACTGTGTTTGGGTGCCGAACCAACTTTACTTAAAAATAAAATGAAACAGTGATGTTATGATTGTTTTTATTTTAAACTTGTTAATCTTCACAAACACTAAAGAGGTTTTTTGCGGTATGTTAAAGATAAGCAACTGATCAACTTTAGACAAAAAGCTATAAATGGTTTTGATGTTCAAAACTGTCCACGGGCCGGACAGGAGCGGCTCGCGGGCCGTATGTGGCCCTCGGGCCGCACTTTGCCCAGGTCTGTGCTAGTAGGTGGCCACTCTTTAGTCATCTGGTGCAGCAAGTGTGGGGAATCTACCTTTGCTGCGATCCCAATTTGGCTCTCTGGGGTTTCTTGGCTAGCCACACCCTGTGGCTATGACACCTGGTGGCTTCCTAGTTTTAGAGTATTTTTCTCCATTCTTAAATGCTGACATGCATCTCCTAAATGTTAATTATTGGCAGAAAGAGTTTTAAGTTAAAATAAGGTGGCATTTTTGGTCCCTCACTTTTGCCTCTGTCCATGATATGCTCCTGCTAAAAGCAGTAGGCATGTGTTCACCTTCAACTCAGTAATATCAGGGGACTTTGACATAGACCCGTTTCTTTGTTTGCATCCTTATTTGACCCTAGACTTCCCCAAATGTTGCTTCTGAGCTGTCTGTCTTAAACTGCCCGTGGACGTCTGCAGCAGATCCTTCTACGCCTTCCTTTCCTTTTATAAGTATCTCTAGCTGGCTCTTCCTAGCAGGCTCAGGGAAACATACACTTGATTCCCCTCTCATCTCTTAGTTTACTCCCCCATGGACAACCACCACCACAGAACCCATTCCTTCTCAGTTTACCTGGAGGCATTTCCAGAGACTATTTGTCAACTATGATTGTTCTCAGTGAGTGATTTTAAAGAATATAGTTTTCACGTTCTAAGCAGTCTTCAAAAGGTACCACAGTGTAATTGTTAGAATCACCCAGAGTATCTCTGAAAGAGAAGTTGCAGAACTTTTTAAAGTACAATTTGGTTTCATTGAATATCCAGCCTGCAAAACATACTACAGAGAAACAACAATAGTCAGGTACTGTATCCTGAGTTCCTATCTGCTTCTACTAGTGAGGAACTGACCTTTCGTATCAAATCAACCCACCATGAAGCAACAGAGTTGTACAGAATTACATTTTCTGTCACCATCCACCCCATCCAGACCACCATCCAGTAATTTTTCAACCTGTACAATCACATGCAGTTAATTTGGGAAATGAAGGCATGGGAAAAACAATGTAAGAGTATGTGATTATTTCAATTGAACACACTTTGATTTAGTTACGGTAACTAATCCCTAACTGGGGTTAGGAAAATAATCCAAAACCTTATTGGAAAATTTGATTCTTGATGGGGCACTTGAAGGAAAAAAAGAGAAGCAGTTATACTGAGCTGGAAGGAAATTTCAGACACCAGGGCAACAAAATGAATTAGGTAGAGTCATTTCAGCGAACAGGAGACTTTTCAGGTGGCTACAGCTGGTGAAACTGGATGGAAAAAAATTACAGAAAGACATGCATCAGTATATAAGTGCATAGAGGTGTGGAAGTTCTAGTCCTCAGAGGGCCTTGATAGCAAGGGGAATAAATACTATGCACAATCCTGCTTTGCAAATCCTTCTTTAGGATTTTATCTATTTAGCTTCTCAGAAAAATGCTAAAATCTTGAAAGGCACTTTGCTTAGCTGTAGAAGCTGAGCTTGTGCAAATGATTACTTGATGAGCTGGCAGGGGACCTACCTATTAGGCAGAATCCTAGTCCGTAACTTTGTGCCCAGCATAACCAAGTTAAGGCAGCAGAAACACTTAACTTGGACCAATTAAAAGCGTCCTCTCCCTTTATTTTAAGTTCTGAGGCTCCCTAGGGCTGCTGTTTGCCTTTGGGAGCCACGGGCAGGAGAGCTTTTAACAGTAAAAAAAATCACCACCAAATCAGCAGCTGTGGCCCTGATCCCAGTGGTGGCAATCCGGCAGTGATTATTGACTTTTTAAGGCTCTTCCCCTCTATTCTAAGGCTCCCTAAGGCTTTCTCAGGGGCAAAAGGGAGCCTCGGAGAACCTAACGTTGGGAGTGAGAGTAGGGTTAGGAGGCATTTAACTAATGTAAATTGAGTGTCCTGCCTTCGATCCTCAGGACAAAAGTTACACAGCAGGATTCTGCCCATTGTGTTACATGTCTATTTGATATTTAAAAGGAAGGATACACAGAACTGCTACCGATTTTAAATATATATCATAGAACAGTGAAATGCACCATGCAAAATTATAATATATCCACACAGAAAGCAGACATCTTAAAACTTAGTAGCTTGTAAGTGAATCATGCCTCATGCTTTGGCCTTTTTCATTCAGCAGACCTCAGTAAAGGCAAACCCATTGGGACAACGCTGTGGCAGTCAGCAGCCCTTGTGTTTTCTATTATTATTATTATTATTATTATTATTATTATTATTATTATTATTATTATTATTATTATTATTATTATTATTAGTAGTAGTAGTAGTAGTAGTAGTAGTAGTAGTAGTAGTAGTAGTCGTCGTCGTCGTCGTCGTCGTCGTCGTCGTCGTCGTCGTCGTCGTCGTCGTCGTCGTCGTCGTAGTAGTAGTAGTAGTAGTGTTATTGTTATAACAATAGCTGACAACACATACCAAGATCCAGGTCTATAGAGCCTGTGTCCTGAGTACACTCCTGTACTGCAGTGAGTCCTGGACTCTTTGTGCATGGCAGGAGAGGAAGCTCAACACCTTCCATATGCATTGCCTCCGACGGATTTTTGCTATCACCTGGCAGGACAAAGTTCCAAACAGAGCAGTCCTAGAACGAGCCGGAATTTTCAGCATGTACACATTACTGAAACAGTGATGTCTACGTTGGCTTGGGCATGTCGTGAGAATGGCTGATGGTCGGATTCCAAAGGATCTCCTGTATGGAGAACTAGTGCAGGGAAATCACCCCAGAGGGAGACCACGGCTGCGATACAAGGATATCTGCAAGTGAGATCTGAAGGCCTTAGGAATAGACCTCAACAGATGGGAAACCCTGACATCTGAGCATTCAGCCTGGAGGCAGGCACTGCATCACAGCCTCTCCCAATTTGAAGAGACCCTTATCCAGCAGGCTGAAGTGAAGAGGAAGTCACAAAAGCAGCAAAAGCAGGGAGCTGGACAGGGGTCAGATTGGATTTGTCTTCATTGTGGAAGAGATTGTCACTCTCGAATTGGCCTCCTCAGCCACACTAGGCGCTGTTCCAAGTCCTCCATACAGAGCATGTTACCATAGTCTTTCGAGACTGAAGGATGCCTAACTATTGTTATTATTCCTCCCCCTCTTCCACATGGTCCCTCACACAGAGGATGAGGATGAGAATGCAGCTGGAAACTGAGGCGGGGCCTTGACCCTCTGCTCCTGGAAAAGAGGCAACAGGAGTGGTCTAGGTAGTGGAGGAGACCTGAACCTGAGGTTGAGCGGTGCCTCCCTTGGGGTCATGGAGCAGCTGCCACTGTCAGAGATCAAACCCAGCAGCTCACATTTTAAGGCTGGGGAGGAAGGCCAGCAGCTCTAGAAAGCAGGAGCCTCTCACTTCAAGTACAAGAGTTAGCAGATGCAGTGATGGGGCGTTAATATATACAAACTAACTGAATCTGGGTTTATTGGTTTGTATCATTCCCATAGTTTACAGCCTCTGGTTTATTGCCCTGCTGAATAAGGGCAGAAAAGCCTGGCGGTTTTATTTATGTATCTTCTTGTTTAAGTATTTATAAAGTCAAAATTGCTTGCTTCTTCACAGTGCTATCTTTCTATCCAGCTGCAGAGGGAGAAACATCCCCCCCCAAATGCATGTGAAAATCAATGTTTTTCCCTTTCCATTAAACCTCCAACTGCATTCCCCACATCTCTCATACATATGCTTTTATTTAGGTGAGTTAGTTCCAGCTTGTACTGGATGTCCTAAAATGTAATTGTTTGGTTGACATGAGGGTGTGTAACAATAGATAGCTGTGAAATACATTAAACGCTTAGGAGTATGTTGTGCCTTCTGTTATAATATAAAATCCATCTATTCTGGTTGATGGGTTTTAACCTCACACAGAATACTTTAAACTCCATTTGGACTTGTGCCTACAATCACCTTAGCAAAGTCTCTTAAGTAACTGCGCACAGCCTAATTAGTATGCATTATCAATTAACAAACTTAATAGCCGGCAGATTGATTAGATCCTCTGTTGCAGGGGCAGAGCTGAAGCGAAACAGAATGAAAAATCATTGCACGCATTCACTGCTGCTTTGTTATTTTCTCAGGTCTCCTTCTCCTCCTCTACATTCCTTAATTAATGCATGCATATGGTTCTGAATATATTGTAAACCAGAGCTTGCTCAAACTCTTAATAAAAGACACTTGCAGAAAGTGAGGGAGAGGAAAATGCTCAGTGTGATTTCACCCATATTTTCCATTTAAAATGGAGCATGAGCCCCCTACACCCCAGCCCTGATACTGCTTAAACCTTCATTAAAAGTAATGACTATAGAAATATATAGGAAAGCAATGAACATGCATGTGATTTTCAAATCTGAAGTTCCATCTCTGAACTGCGAGGGATGTTCAGTTGTCACACTGATGGCAATTTGACTCTACTTAGTGCTTCCTGTACATTCAAACAACACACAATATGTTGTATCTATTAAACCTTATTTTCCTTTTGATGGGCTGGCAATGTTTGGATGAAGGAAGGAGGGGGGAAAGGAAGAACACATCCCAATTTCTAAATGCAAAAGTGATTCTAAAATATTGTTGCCAACTAAGCTATTTATGAATAACTAATCTTGTCATTACTGAGAATTTATATCTCCAGGAGCAATTCTATCCAGAAAACATGGATAGACTTTGGAAAGCAAAAATCATATGCCTCCATTGTGAAGTGTGAGAAGAACAGATTTCTATGGGCACAAAAATAATCAGCCATGCATGCATCACACATGTCAGAGAAGTGCTGCCTGGTATCCTGTTATGTAGTTCTGCCAGTATAGCAGAAGCAACACCACAGAAAGCAGCTGATTGCTGTTAATTAAAAAGCTCTGACTTCAGTTTTGGGTTGCATGCGATTCATATGCAATGAGACAAAGTTGTGTGCAACCTGAAACCAAAGTGGAAACTCTTCAATTAGCAGCAATTCACTATTGCTAGCAATATCACTCTTGCTGTGCCAGGAAAACTACAGAACACAATTTTGGCTCTTCTTTCCTACTGTGATACATATATCATCTGCAGATTATAATAATCAACTCTGGTCATCAATCATTAAGTATGGGATTCATTTACAAGTTGATTTTACAAACGTGAAGGCTTTCAGCAACACATATTTGGAGAGGTAATGTTTCATCACCTTCTAATTGCAAGGTTGGCATCTAGTCTACATCTGTCCTCTCCTGCATCTTCCTGATAGTCTTGTGATGTCAATTATGCTGAATGACAATAATATGCCCAAAGTCACCTGGTGAACTACATGGGTAAGCAGGGATTTGAACAACTGATTTTTTTGGCCCTCACATCCCAGCACCTATAATTTCAGACATCTTGCTTTAACTCTTCCTAGCCCTATAATTTAGATTTGCATGCTGACTGATTCATTGTCTAAAGAATTACTGCCAGTTAATTTAACTGAGTGACACAGACTGAGGCGGAGAGACAGTTATGCTCCCAATAGGATAAGGCATACGGACGAAACATGCCAGCCTAAGACTTGTTCCAAAGAATTTCCACACTCTTACTTTTTAATCATATCTCTATGCATTCATTTTTAAAATCTGAGCTATACCCACCTTTCTCCAAAATAATATTTAGCATAGCTAATAATAAAATGAACTAAACAGCTTAACATTAAAATATAAAACAGATTAATTATAACAGTCTTTAGAGCAATTAAAATGTTATTATCATATAAAAAGAAAATAAAAAGAGACAGCAGTCACTTAGATGAGACACTTCCTTTCCTACAACACAAATTAACTGCTAAAGGCCTATTTGTAATAAAAGGTATTTGCTTGCCAACAGAAGAGCAACAGGAAAAGGTCCAGACCGGTCTCCTGATAGGGAGGGAGTTCCAGAGCAGCTACTGAGAGGGTCCTCTCTTGTGCCCCCCAACAGATGTTCCTCTTAGGACGATGGGACCAGGAGATGGACTCCTCCAAAGAGGGCAAAGATTAACCAGGCTTGTAAAGGAGAATATAATGTTTCAGGTAACCAGGACCTTGTAGTTGAAGAGAAATAGTTTAAAAACTAGAAGAAGGTAGAGGAATGGTGGCCCTTTTTTCAATTCCACTCTGCCAGCAAGAGTCCTGTACAGCAGGGGTTCCCAACATTGGGTACCCCAGATGTTCTTGGACTGCAGTTTCCAGAAGCCATCACTGCCAGCTGTGCTGGCCAGGGTTTCTGGGAGCTGCAGTCCAAGAACACCTGGGTTATCCAAGTTTGGAAATCACTGCCACAGAGCATATGTCAGAACTCCAACTTCTAAGCATTCCAGCTCCATGTACACAACTGCTCTGGTAATCATAGGAGGAAAACACCACCAAATATTGTAGTCTTCCCTTGCAAGAAAGGTGGGCCTCGCCATTATGGCTCCTCTTTTTTGTAATATGCCATTATACCAATATCCACTGTGAGATATAAACATATGTAAACATGCAGGTGAGTGGCTAGGTACCGGTAAAGAAACAAACATATAATGAATAATTGAGTTCACACACTGAAATATAAAGCTTACTGTGGTTGATGTCTAAAAATCTGTAGCTCTTTGTTTTAGAAACTTTTGATCATTTATCCATTGCAATACTGTACATACTTTACTCTGTGTTTAAAAAAAAAAAAACCAAAAAACCCTGCAGGTTTGAAGTTCTTTCTTTATCAAAAGTTAGTGCCCCCTTGTTCTTGTATTTGACACTATCTCAAATTGCCTTGAAACAATTATCCTCGCTATTCCCCTTGGAATTTTCTATACTTTAATGAGGTTCCCTCTTAATCTCTCAATTGCTGAAGGATACCTTGCTGAATAACTAAGAGCCTTAAATCCCTCTATGCATCTTGTTACTGATGGCTGTACGTTCCCTGTTCCTGGAACATCTTTTCATAAGGAGGTGACTGAAGCTGTGCACTGTTCAAAATATAGCCACATGAAGGCTATCTTTTTATGCAGCATATTTTTATGCTGCCTAATGGCAGCATAAGGTTCCTATGTATATATGCAACCTCTCTCCCTTGGTATACAAAATAGTTTCCTTTCCCCACTCCTGGCATGTCCAAATGGGGGACGTTGGAGTGATCTGGATTGTGCTTAAAAGGTTCCTATCTTTAGTGTGATCTGTTTTATCTCTTACTTGAGAAATCCTTCCATTCACACTGATTGACCGTTTTTTCTCCTGTGAGAAAGATCTAGGCAGGTATTTGGATTGCCTCAGTTTGTCGCCCCTCCCCTTCCTGCCCCCTTTCTTGCCTTTTCCCATGGCCTTCATTCAGTGGCTCCTGGTGACTTTCCTTTGTTTGTTTGTTAAATAAAGGGAGGGAAAGATTGCTAAAAGTCCCATCCCTACAGCTCAGTTTGTAAATCAGCTACAGCAGATGCTGAGGTATGTCCAAGAAATGGCTAGAGTGAGCCTGGAGGATGTGTAACACAAAAAAAAGCTTACTATGATGCAGAAGCAAGGTATTAATATGGGGGGGGGGGAGGAGTGAGTATTGGTCCTAAGTTCCAAATAATGTGGGATGATCTATTTGTGGTGAAGAAGAAACTGCCTGCCTGCCCCATCTATTTTGAACATGATGGTTGATTAAGCTGCTTATATATCTCAGTGGGCCTTGAAAAGCAAAGTTGCTATGACCTTTCTGTCTGCTGTTAGTGCAGCTGCTTCGATCTCACAGGGAGGAAAAAATCTCGTTAGAAATTAAGGTTAGAGTCACTGTGATGTACTCAAACAGAACTACTGTAGTTTTACACCTACTGTGTCTTCAGTGGTAAAGTGCATCATTTCTTTACTGCCTGCACTGCCAGCAGGAAACATGTTACTCCTGTTAGTTTCAGTGCAGGAGCCGGAAACAAGGAGGCACCAGATTTTCCAACAGTCCCTGAAAAGTCATGCATTCCTCTCCCCTGTTCTAAATCACTGTGTTAATGTAGCCCAATTCCTTTATTTAGGTTTTCAGTCTTTTGATGAGGAAGTAAAACAACAGCAAAACAAAATTTGGAAGAGATAGAACGGTGGAGTCCTGAACCATTACTGACAAGACTAAACTTGCTTTCCCTCCCTATCCCGTCCCTTCCTGCACTGTTTAGGTGTTTCCTTCTGCCTTATTTACTGCCAACAGAGATACTAATTGTAGGTTTATGCCTTGCTTGGCAGCTATTCAAGGGGATTTTTAGATACACATTCTAAACAGAGGTAGAAAAATAGTTTTCCCTCTGAGCACCAAGATTTTATGTGATCACCCATATTTTTGTTTTATTTTGCTTTGCTTCTCAAGCTGTGGTCATTATTCCAAATGCAGGGTAGTAGCATTACAAAAAGGGGATGAATGGCACAAAGCGGAATGAGGTGTATGTGCATGAGAGGGCAAGGTTGGAGATCTCATATGCCAAGCACATTAGATATTTCTCAGCTACCAGGAAGCCAGCTGAGACCCCTGAAATAACAAAAAGCAGCCACTTTGGAATTAATAGTACGGAGTGCTGAAACATGGAAAAGTAGGATAGACTTGTATCAACTCTCTTGTACCAGATATTGCCAGAGAATAGGATTATGCGGGCCAGCACATCTTAATCCTCTCCTTCAATTGTTTTATTATCAAAAGCATTTATACATTGCTTTTCTCCCCACCAGAACCTGCCAAATGGCATATAATAAAGGCAATAAAATTACAATAACATATAAACAGAAAGGAAAGAAAAATATTCTAGCCAATACATTTGGAACTTCTTGTAGTCTGCAAACACTTTTTGAAGGGCAACCCCATGTGGAGCATTTTACAGTAGCCTAATCAAGAGGTAAGGCTAGACTAATGTGGCCATGTCCACCTTCCCTAGGAAGGATGCTACTGCACTCGTAGTCACTACAGCCTTCTAGCAAGGCTGCTGGATCCAAGAACAGCCCCAGACTGGCCCTTCAGGAGGAGCGCAGCCCTGTCCAGAACACACTGCAGCCCCAATCCCAGGCTGGCTGGGCTACTTAGCCAAGAGAACCTCTATATTGTCTGGACTGACTCTATGCGTTCCTGTCCCTCGGTGCATCAAGACAACATTCAGGGTTTACACAACTTCCTTGGCTTCTTCTGAAAAGAGAGAGCGAGAGCTGTGTATCATCAGCACAATGATGAGATCCAGACTCCTAACTATAGATTATCTCTCCTAGCTGCTTCATGTAAATGTTAAAAAGCATAGTGAGACAAAATTGAATATCACAAGCTAAAGGCCACACGGCTGAACAATGACAGTGGTTCCAACCTTGGGTAACTCAGTAGTTCTTGAACTGCAGTTCCCAGAAGCCTTCACTGGAGTTTTCTGTGAGTTGCAATCCAAGAATACCTGGGTTATCCAAGGCTGGGAACTGCTGCTCTAGCACCACTTTCAGCCAAACAGGGTTAGTGCTACCATTAAACATCTCACATACCATATTCCATACTCATATCTTGTATCAGCCAAATGATCCCAAAAGATACCATAGGCGATTGTACTGAATGTCACCAGGACGTCCAGGGAAAACTAACAAGGATGAACACCTCCTGTTCAGTTCCCATTGAAAATCATCCATTCAGGCAACCGAATCTGTTCATTTCCCCAAGCCAACGTAGCAGTATGAAGCCGGAATGGAACAGATCAAAATACATAATTGGCTTTATATATAGTATATATAAAAGACTGAAGCTGCAATGCCATCACTTCTACTAATACCTTATTTTTTAAAGGAAGATGGGAAACCAGTTATTCAATTATCTTGGGTATTTAGAGGACCAAGGTACTAGACCCTATGGATAAACAGAAGCTTATTTTTCGAAAAAAATATATTAGTGCATCAGACCTGTGTTATGTTAATAAGAACATGGTTGTAGATTTAAAAAGCTGAATTATACCAAAAGCGATCCCAATCTACCTACTGTTTATTACATGAGCTATCCATTTACATGGAAAACTACCATTGGTATTGCTTTTCTTTACTGTGGGAGACCTTTTTTCATTATTCCAAACTGTAGCTAAGTAATGGGAGAGTTGATGTTTTATTTTAATTGGCAAATCCTTTTTATCCATCGAATACTTTGGACCCCACAAATGTCAAGCCATTTATCCAGCTGTTAACGTGACTGCTCATTTTCCATATTTCCAATGGACTTATTTCCAGTTCAGTGCTAAGACAGGCCAAGCTTGAAGTAAATCAATTCTCCTTTTGTGCTAAAAATTAGCATAGCACAAACTAATCAATGCTCTGAAATACTACTGCAAACGCTGCGACATTGAACACAATGGAAGGCAGCTAAATTGCTTATTCGGCAAAACCAAAGGCGAAGTAGATATTTAGAACACTGGTTGGCAGACCAGTGGATAATATTAATAGATAAACCAAATTCAATTAAATGTCAGTGACAAGTGTTTTCTGCTGACTAAAATGAAGTTTATAGCCCTCAGAACTAAATTCTATCCTCTCACTTCACATATGGTTTGATTACACAAACAACAGTTCATGGATCAGGCTCAAACTGCATGTGCATAGGACGGGATGAGGTTTGCTCTGTTGCTTTCAGTGAGTGCCACTTTTTAGTTGATGGTTTGGTTGTTTGATTGATGTATGCCGTCAAGTCGGAATCAACTTATAGCCACACTAATGGGGCTTTTGAGGTAAATTAGAATATTTAAGGAATGGCTTTACCAACTCCAGTTCAAGAGGGAGCTTCCATGACTGAGCAGCGATTTGAAGCCTGGTCTCCAGAGTCCTAGTCCAGCACTTTATCCACTACACCACACTGGGAATCTTTGGTGGCACTTTTTAAACTGGGTGAAATGGAACCAAGCTATAATACATGATCAAATGAAAGAATGCCTTAACTGCTGGAAATACATCCGGCTTATAAAGGCGGGAAATTGCTTCTGTATCCATGAGACAACATGGTTCAACATTGGCTTGCAATATTGCGCTAGTGTTGTCAGCAGGAAAAACAATGCCGAGCTTTATATAGGAAATGCCAGTTTGGATGCTGATGATACCAATGTCAGCAGTCAAGATGGTCTACAGCAGAGGTTGCCAACCCCTGGTCCGCGGCCCAGTGCCGGTCCATGGCCTGAGCTGGACTGGGTTGCAGAAACAGACCTGCCACTCCCCCCACGCACTCCCCTCCCCACAACTGTTTTGCGCATGCACGTGCATGCTAGTGCCGGTGTGAGTGCTCCCCCACCCCTTCATGCGGGCAGGCACTCCTGTGCATGCGCGAAGGGGTGGGAGAGCGCTCACACCTGCACTGATGGGCACACTCTCCCCTACCGCTTTGCGCATGCGCCCTACTGCACGTGCACATGTGCCCGAGAGTGCACACCCACACATGCATGCATGAGCTCAGGAGATGCCCTGCCTTCCTCAGAGGCTCAGCCAGTCCACGGTCCCAAAACGGTTGGGGACCGCTGGTCTACAGGATCCTCTCTTGGGCTCACTACCATTTACAAAAATCCCAAAATCTGACTCCTTTTTTCATCAGCTAACTACTTCTCAACCAAATACAAAGCAATTGTCAGAACAGTTTTTCACCAAGTATTTATTATTTGGGACATATTCCATTTCAGTTAATGACAGAGTAGCCATCAATATGACACCTGGCCATTTTATAGAAACAAAGTCTGAAAATATAACTGGCTCAAAAAGTGGACATGCGCCAATGTTTTATAAAGCCTCCTTACTCCTTGAAGGTAACTAAATTAAAGAAAATCAGTTTTACTGTAGGTTGGTGAGTTCAGAAGGATGCTCCTCCGAAAGCGAGGAGCCAAGCTCTCAGGTTCTCTTCCCGTAGACAACAACCAGACTTTAGGCTTTGTCAATGCAGTCTGACTTTTCAACATTCAGGCCATGCACCAACTGATGAAAAGGTAGAGAACACAGCAGTGCCTTGACTTATTGCGATTTCACAGCTGTAACCAACACCATGGAATTCAGGCCTGTCTGCAGGAATTAGTGAAAAACTGTCAGCAGTGCTGAGCTGCTTTTTCTCCCCTTTCTTGTCGCTTCTTCCCCTTTCTTCTGGAGGTATTCATTAATGTTCATGACACATGTTAATGTGCACTAAGAAGGGCCTTCTCCAAAGGGAGAAGAACGGGACAGAAGAGACTGGAAGATTAAACTAGAGGAGAAGAAAAGGATGGGGGAATGAAGAGCAAAGAGTAGCAACAGAGAGGCCAGCCACTGGGGTAACAATATGTACATATACAGTGTGGATGTGTCAGATATATTCCTATCCTAAACATTTTACTTAGATGGTTGTTGTGGGTTTTTCGGGCTTCTTGGCCGTGTTCTGAAGGTGGTTCTTCCTAACGTTTCGCCAGTCTCTGTGGCCGGCATCTTCAGAGGACAGAAAACTGTGCTCTGGGTAAGGCTTGATTAATTAATTAATGGTTAATTAGTATGTTTTGTTGTGGCTGTATTGTTTTGATAAGGAGGGGAGATTATCTGTCCCTGCGGTTGATGTTGTCCAGTCTTTCAGTATTTTGAAATAGAATTTCATGTCCAGTTTGTTTTAGGGCATGAACTGGACATGAAACTGGACATGAAATTCTATTTCAAAATACTGAAAGACTGGACAACACCAGCAATCATTACGTCAGACTACACAGGGAAGCCATTGAAATCCACAAGCTTCAACAAAACTTCAACTGGAAGGAGGAAAGTCTGAAACTCAACAAAACCTGGCTCCCAGCTCTCAAAAACAGAGTGCAAAAGGTCAACGAACTCCACCCAGCCACAAGGTCAGGGGATTACTACACACAAAACACCAGCTAATGACACCCATCAACCGCAGGGACAGATAATCTCCCCTCCTTATCAAAACAATACAGCCACAACAAAACATACTAATTAACCATCTCCTGATAGGACAATAGCCTTCTCACAAACAAGCCTTCTCACACCCATAAATACTCCACTCTCAAGCCTTACCCAGAGCACAGTTTGCTGTCCTCTGAAGATGCCGGCCACAGAGACTGGCGAAACGTTAGGAAGAACCACCTTCAGAACACGGCCAAGAAGCCCGAAAAACCCACAACAACCATTAGATCCCGGCCGTGAAAGCCTTCACGAATACATTTTACTTAGAATTAAATCCCACCGAGAGCAATACAGCTTAAGAAATGGACCTCCTGCTTCTCTGCTTAAAGGCTAGCACCTAACAGAAGGATAAGGAGCCTTTGGGGCCCCCTCCCATGTTTTGAACTGCAACTCCCATAAACCCTTGCGATTGGCCGTTCAAGCTGGGACTTCTAGGAGCTGGGAGACCACCGTCCTAAACGATCAATAAATCTCCTCTGAGGCACTACCAAAATGATGCTAACAGCTGTTTTGCTACCATTCAAGAATAATTCATATTCGGAAGCCTTAGCTTCTTCCAAGTCAGTTTGGGATTGCTCTGGAGACTTAATGAGGGTATTGTAGCACTTGTTTCTTGCCTGCTATTGCCCGTTACTGATTTATTGTTAATATGTTTGTTGTATGCCCTCTAGTCATTCAAATGCTGACGACTAGAAAGAAGCTTAAATGATGTTCTTCAACACACCAATCAAGTACGCTGTTTATGTAATATCCCTATGAGAGAAGAATGTATTTTCACGTAGATTTCTGTTTAAATACAGAAATCTTTCTCATCATTCATGGAAAATGAGTTCTGGGTGTATAACCAACATTTTTTGCTTTACACGTAAATAAATAAAATCAAGAAACTGTAAATGGGAATAAATAAACATGAAGCGTAAGGCAAGATAAACCAGGAACTAAATGCACACCTGAAAATATGTTATTAAACTCAAACACAGTGATTCTTTGTTTTTGTTTTTATTAAACACAGGTTTCTTGCCAGACTGAAGCTATATAATGCTTTGGCACACTGACTGAAAATGGGATGAAATTACTTTTCCATAAGGGAGCAATGAGTTAGAAAGCTGGGCTTCATGAAGAGACCAACTCAACACTCGACAAATTAACAGCCCAGGCTCTGATGCAACACTCTGCACAGAGCCAGTTTAAAAAGCTTTTTAAAAAACCAAAAAAACTAACACCCGGGCTGATCAGCCATTTGGCAAAGGAGAATGTGTATGCCACAGTAAATCCAGTCAGGGCTGGCCCTGCCATTAAGTACAGTACAGTGAAGCAACCACCTCAGTTGATGCTGAGATGAATTCGGGGGTACCATCCCAGCCATTCCCCTCTTTTGAAAGAGAGAGCCATTTGAGTCACAGAGCCCATCCTGCACCAATGGGAGAGCACTAAATCAATTTAGTAATGGCTAAACCAAAATTGCACCAATAGAGAAGCAGTTGAGAAAGAGACAGTGGACATTTTAAACTAAGATGCAATTTGGCTGTACACAAACAAAACAGTATGTATTGCTGGAGCACATGGTATCTGAATCCTCCTCCCAAGTTACAGTAACCAGAGAGTTGGTTGTGGAAGTGGTGGGGTAAGAGAAAACTAAGAAATATCATTGCACTGGTGCTGGAGGCACTGAAGGACGTTAGAAATTGTAGCCACAAACATGATGTGTGTGAGAGAGAAAAAAACTACCTTTTCCTGCCTACATGTAATGGACTGGTTTGCTGACCATAGACATGCTTTTTGCCAGTGTTTAAGGCAGGAGTGGGCAATTCATTTCTATAGGGGGGGCCACATGAAAAATCTGAACTGTGTTTGGGGGCCGAACCAACTTTACTTTAAAATAAACAGTGAAACAGTGATGTTATGATTGTTTTTATTTTAAACTTTTTCATCTTCACAAATACTAAAGAGGTTTTTTTGTGGTATGTTAAAGATAAGCAACTGATCAGCTTTAGACAAAAAGCTATAAATGGTTTTGCTGCTCAAAACTGTTCACGGGCTGGACAGGAGTGGCTCGCAGGCCGTATGCGCCCCTCGGGCTGCACTTTGCCCAGGTCTGGTTTAAGGAAAAGTCAACAGTCACGGTAATGCCGATGCTATCTTTGCCTCAGACAACCAGATGCCTTGGGCTATTCTGCAACCCAACTTTCCTGCTGCTCTTCCTGTGCCACTGATCTACTGGATATTCATATTTTAGCTCTATAAAAAGGCTTGGGGTGTCTATTCACTGCCTGACCTGTTGGATCAGGGAGGGAACCATGCATCTCATGGGATCTATTTATGCATAAAAGCCCTCCTCAACTTAGGAATATGGAGAATGTGGAAATGGCCCACATTTCAGTGCAAGAAGTGATTACTTAACACTATAGTTACAGCTTTAAAAAGCATCACTATTATTCAATTTCTGAAAAGTTACTAAAATAGGTATTTTTCACAAAAGAGAACAAGCCAGCAGCTGTCATTGAGCATTGATATACATCTCCCCATTTGTTGATGCCATACCTCCACAATTATGGCATCAACATTTCGCAAAAGATTGAAGTTGCCCTCTTTTTAGTTACAGTGGGGTCTTGACTTAAGAACGACTTGAGTTAAGAACATTTTGACTTAAGAACCGCTCTCATAGGAAAATATTGACTTGACTTACATACTTAGATTTGAGTTAAGAACTGAAAAAAACCCATCTGGGAGGCAGGGAAAGTGCAAAATTTGAACTTTGAGTTAACTGTTGGCCAGTGAAAAGGGTGCCTGTCTGCTTCCTCACTCCTCCCAGCGTTTAGAGAGTGGATTGGGAGACAGTCTTCAGACTGCCTGGTACTGTACTGCCTGGATTGTATTTTCCCTGCCTTCCCTGAACCTTTCTTGACCTAAGAAAAAAAGAAACAAAATTTCCCCCTCTAGTGGTCAAAGCCAGAATAGCAGCTTCCCATTAGTTTCTATGGACGGAAAAGAGCAGATACGGATCAAATGGTTTTCAATGCATTCCTATGGGAAATGCAGATTTGACTTGAGAACTTTTTGACTTGAGAACCGCCTTCCAATACGGATTAAGTTCTCAAGTCAAGACCCCACTGTACAGTTAAGAAAACATACTTCTCTGAAGTACAGTTCCCAAAACCCTTCAGCCAGCATGACCACTGTAGCAGTAACTGTAGTCCAAAAAAATATATATTTGTGTCTTAGTTCCTGCTGCTGTTGTTTTAATGTGCCATTAAGTCACCTCTGCCAACCCTGTAAATGAACAATCTCCAAAATGTCCTGTCCTCAACAGCTGTGCTTGACTATTGTAGATTCAAGCCAGTGGTTTCCTTTAGGGAATCAGTCCTTCTTGTATTTGGTCTTCCTGTTTTCCTGCTGCCTTCCACCTTTCCCAGCATTATTGTCTTTTCCAGAGAATCTTGCCTTCTCATGATGTGCCAAAAGTAGGACAGCCTTATTTCCTGCCAATGATTAATTACAGAACTGTAGCTAGTTCCACCTGGTTACTTTGAAGTTCCACTTAATAGCAGGAGATATATTGGCCTTGTAATACAAACCAAGAAATAGTGTAAGTGTTGCATAAATGCTAAATTTTTAAATAACAGTTTACAAATTCTACTGAAAGTACCAGGGCAAAGGCAACAAAGAGGTTTTGGGAGAGTACTGTAATTAAGAAGAGGCCAATGTGTATTGGATACAAATTTCAGAGCACATAAAGTTCATCCTGTTTTGTACTGAAAATTCTTGTAACTGAGCTTTCATGTTCTCTTTACATCAGCCCTTACAGGTAAAGCTTTTGGATGTACTGTACAAGGTACCCTTGATGATAGGCCAAATAGCAAGGTGGTCATTTGTCATGATGCCCACTGCTGTGTTGGCCTCTTGGCTGAAATGTCAGAAAAGATGCCAATTTCTGCCGTTACCTTGTCTGATAGGGACTCAACTGAAATTGCCAACTCATTGCACACAGGTCCCTGAACAGCTGTCAGCTACTTACAACTTTCAGCCATTACCATTCTAGCCCAGATTTATACCGCTAGCCATAAATTGGAAAACCAAGTCAGTTACAAAACAATAAACTTGGGCAATGTAAACATATAACTTTGAGTGAAATTGGCTTGATGCGGCTCCCATCTATATTGGTGTAAATCCAGTGTATCAGTGAAATAAATGGATTTGAAACAATGCTCATGCAGTATTTTACACCAAACACTCCACTGTACAATACAGTAAATTTATTCTTTTTTTAAAAACCTGCTTGTTTCTTTCTTTCTTTCTTTGTTTACTTACTGACTGACTTACTGACTTACTGACTTACTTAACTTCTAGCCTGCTATCTCCCCAAAACTGGGACCCAAGGTGGGTCACAGAAGAATCTTAGAGCAAGTACAATAGAAAAATAGGCAATTTATAACAAATATGAAAATGTAATTGAACCAATTATCATATTAGAATGCAGTTAAAATCAATTTTAAGAAATCTCTGTTAAAAATGATATTTAGAGTTACCAATGGAAAAGTACAGACATCTTTTAAATCTCCTATCCTTAGCAACTGGTAAATTGCAAAGGCTTGTCTAAACAGGAAGGTTTTTCTGTGCCACCAGATGGATATCAGAGAGGTGGCCTACCTAGCTTTCCTTGACAAAGAATCCTGCGGTCTGGGAATGGCCACTGAAAAGGCCCACTCTTGCTCCCTCACCAGGTGTTACTCTGAAGATGGCAAGAGGAAGAGCTCCCCTGCATATCTCAAAGTGCAAGTAGGTTTGGATGGAAGAGTATGGTCCTTCAGATGGCCTGGACCCAAGCTGTATAGGTTATAATTAGCACTTTGAATTGCGGCCAGAATGAGATCAGTAACCAGTAAGGTTGTTGTTAACAGGGCAGTTATATGCTTCCCATAATTGGCTGCAGTCACAATCTGGCAGCACTGTTTTAATCAATTGAAATTTCCATGCAGCCCTACGCAGTATGTTACGGTAATGCAAATCTGATGTAACTAAGGGATGCATCAACATGGCCAGACCAGATGACTCCAGGAAGGGGTGCAGCTGGTGTACTAGCTTTAATTGTACAAACGCACTCCTAACCAAAACCTGTCCAATAGTTAAGTATCAACCCATACATTCTAAATTTCTTATTTGATGAATGTTGCTTTGCTATGTCTTAATTGATTGGGATGCCTTTAGGAGGCTGTTCATTATCCTGACAGTCCCTGTCTTTATCATATTTTCATAAATATTTCTGTTCAGATGTAAACCTCACTGAGGGCCTGACCACACCAGCCAAATGTACCCCAGTTCTTTCCATACCTGTGTTGTACTGAATCACAGTCACATAGCATATATATTGGGGCAAGCATTCCCATTTGTTTTAACATTACTGATTCATTTCTTCCTCTTTGAAATGTTATGGCCAGATACACTGTGGAACCAACCTATTTTCTCACTTGTTTCTTGCGGCAGTGCAGCCCCTTGCTTTATATACAGTATATATATTATATTTTACCAAAACATTGATATGTCAGAAGCGGTTCCCATTCAGGAATGTTTTATCTGTGGCACCAGCACTTCTTGAAGAAATGCATGGCAGATAATGCCACCCCCCATGCCAGACAGTAGGTGGAATGATGCAACTCTTACCAATACCCTGACATACTTGGAGGAGTTGGGGGACATCGCCAGCTGTAAAGCCATTGACATATGTATTGATATACTGGCCATGAATTAATTTTAATTGCAGGGCAGCCACATGGCAATAATGGCTGCCGCCTTCCCTGGGGACTTCTCATTGGAAAATAACTAACAGGGAGATTCACACATGCGATACTGTACTGGTAAGGAATGTTGCAATACATCATCAGAACAAAATAACACAACGATCCCGGCGAGGGAGAAATAAACTGCAGATACATACACCAACAGCCAGGAAAATGATTTGATCATGGCTGTGCATCATGTGACAGGAAATTTATGCAACAATCTAACCGGGTTATAACTAAGGTACATTTGGCTGGTGTGCTTAAGTCCATCACTGAGAGATAGCTCATTGTATTACTGTGGGATGATATGACACCAGCCATGGCCACTAGTGTCACTGATGGAAGCCTTTTGTCAGCAGAGGGAAGTAACTGAATTTCACTCAGTAAAAAATTAAGTGATCACAGGTTAATTGTATTCTAACATATTTTACTTCCCAATATCTTCACTCAGCTGGAGTAAATATGCTTTTATTCAGAATTTTAGCCTCATGTCTAAATCCAGTCAGCTACATATTTCAGGTTTTCTCGTTCCAGAAGCTAGACTCAGTGCTGAAAAAGTATAGTAATCTTGTAATGCCAAACAAGAAAGAAAGCAACCCAAAAAGTCATACCATAAGTAATTTTAGATTATAAAAAGTAGCCTTTTTAAAAAAAAATAGTAACTATGCTAGTATAATGTATTTGTGTGCATTTTGTTTCAGATAAGATTATTATATGATAGAATATACAGTAGATCTGTTTACTTTCTGCTTCTTTATCAAATAATTATTAATTGTAAAAAAAAAAATAAGAAAGGAAAGCTAAGCATATACTAGTAACTACTGTGACATCTGCTTTTTTTAATAGGTCTTCCCTCTTTATGGGTTTGCCTAAACCCATGAAATCTTGGTTCACTTCCATGTTGTATCACTGTGCACACTGAGCAGGCTGACCTTGTCCTAACGTACTTGATTTTGCTGTAGCTCACTTTCACACACAGTGTCAAATTTTCAGCAACAAAGACTGTAATTTCCCTAGTGAATAGCAGTAGCTTTCTTCCTCATCTCTCTGGCAGGAAATACAGACATAAAGGAAGAGTGAAATCTTCAGGATTCTTGAAACAGATGATATGTCCTTCAGTCAGTTGTCATGTTCCCACAGACTGAAATACTGTCATCATCTTTCTAAACATAACTCATTTTGACAGTACTTACATCTCTATATGTTGATGTTCATCTCTTTGGGCTGAAATCTGTAGATTGAGGCACTGGTGACTTCTAGTATATACTAAATATGAATGAGGAATGAATTAGAATAAAGAACTTGGATGTAACAAGTGAAATTTTATCAGTATCAACTAATGCAAGGACTACAGGCATTATTACTGGAAACAATATGAAGCTCATGCATTGGTCTGATCAGCAGACTTCAGTAGCTGAAGCCATTACAGAAATAAAACAGACAGATAAAATAGTATTATAGATAGATAAATGATGAGTGCAGCAATCAAATATGTGTAGCCAAGGCCAGAATTCTACTAAATAGGATTACATGACTTGAAGACGCAAACTTTCATCATCATCATCCACCTTCCTTCTTATGGCAGCTCTCTCAAAAGCAAAACGGGCCAACTTTGCAGAGATACTGGGAGAACCTCTCAGAGATACTGGGAGAGCTGTCATCCAATAGAAATGCAATCAGTTGTTCAGTGGGATTTGCAAGTGAAAAACCTATTTTTTAAAACAAATTTGTTCTTCAATTATCATAAATTTTTAGGCAGACAAATAGATAGTGAGACTGATCTTCAACTGCATTGGTCCTGCATGGGCAAAATTATTCTCTCCCATTGGATGTGGTGATACCAATCTTCCACAGTAGTGGAATTCATAAACTGGCACCATAGAGCTCTGAAAGTATTTCTTCATTTAAAAGCTGAAACACTAGTTATGTATTGTAGATACGTGGTTCAAATAGGTAGTTTGGCATGTGATGGCACACATTTTGACCAACTAAAAGAAACACTGCTTTAAAATCATGTTTTAAAAGTTCAAATTTTAATTAACGAAGTTTTCAGAGAATTAAAAGATGCTTAATTTCCTGATTCAAAGATAAGAGTTGTGGAAATTATATATCTTTCTAAAAGCAGATGTTAACACAGATCCCATCCCTTTGTACCAGTATTTAAGTGTATAAACTTGTGCTAGCCTTCACTTTATGGAATCCAGTTTCCAAGCAAAGAATAGACATTCCAATAGCCATAGGCAGGCCAAGAGGAATTTGTAAATATTTGGTCTGGGATATTTCAAAATTTACTTTCTGGGTAGACTCCCATATTTGTTTCCCACAACAGATGTATGTTGTAGATTTCACAGGTAGGAGAAATCAGCCTATCAATCACCTCATTTAGCAGAACTGTATTTTGCCTAATAAGTAACTATAAACCAGTTAAATGTGTATTGTATAGGTCATGTGTCATACACAGAAGAAGTAGAACAGGCCAGGTTTTCCAGCACTTAGTCACTGAGTGCAACCTACTGTTCTTTGAACCTAGTACAGTGGACCCTCGACTTACAGATGGCTTGACTTACAGACTTTTCGAGTTACAGACTTCTCTGGCTGCAAAATTTAGGTTCGACTTGCAGCCAGAGAATCGACCTACAGACCAGAAAAAAACAAAACAAAAACAAAATGGAACAAAAGCGGCTGGTTATGGAAATAATTGGTTTTCAATGCATTGTAAGTCAATGGAGCCTCAACCTACAGACTTTTCGACCTGCAGTCACCGTTCCAATACGGATTAATTCCATAAGTAGAGGGTCCACTGTACATCAGTACTCTTGGGTTTGCCTTGACTGACTTTGATTCATATTTTCCCCCAACTGCATGGTGCATTTCAGAAATTAAGCCTACAACGGAGCTATGTTCTCATTCTATCACAGGGAATATAAGCACTTAGACAAATAAAGATTTAAAAATTAGAAACTTAATATTTCTTATCTTAAATTACACTAAAATAGAAACCATGTTGTTTAAAGGTAGAGGACCTTCCTTAGTAACAACTAGGAAAAGTACTTAGTTTTCCATGAATTGGAATAAGACTTCATTTGATACATCAGAATCTTTAATTAAAGTTATGGATGTGTCAGAGTTGGATTCACAGTGTCTTCTAGCTGTGAATAAAGCCATGGCTTCCAGAACCTCTAAGAGTGTTCAATGCCTTCTCCAGGATGGGGGCAACCTCACAATAGGATATTATGTATATTATATTAGTTTGCTCCACTGCAAACCAATGTGCTGGTTAGGAGTGGAGGTTTTGGATTTTACATACAATCACATCATTCTTCATTCCTTACAGACAGATACCCTACAGATGCCTATATGTGGCTCGCCTGGGAGAAAGACCTTAACCAAAAGACTTTTAGGCCTATCTCCATCTAACTTCCTGTTCAAACAAAAAGTTCCTAGGATGCTTTTTTAGCCAGCACAAGGGCAGGAACAGGAACCTTGGCAGAGCTAGGTCTCAAAGCCTTGACTTTATGCTTTTCTCCCATTTGAACCACATATATTTATTTACTTCAGTTATTTATATACCAAGCAATCTAAGGCAAAGCAGTGTTCTGGGCAGTTGACAATAAACTCAAATATACCTCCCCTCTGCATCAAATTAAAATAAATATATTAGTACATTGTCTCTCTGTCTGGTACAACTCCAGAAGGGATAATTATGGGATTTCCAGTCCAACATTTTTCCAAAAATCCAATCTCTAGTTCAGTTAGGGAATTTGGACATCTAGTGACTGAAAATGGTACTGCAGACCTCAAACACAGGCTTAGGGTTAAATTAAGAGGTATTTTTTAAAATCCAGATAACTCCTAGGAATATGCCTTAGGATACCCTTAGTATCAATACCTAGTTTTAACTGTATAGTTTTCATTGTTTTTAAATGATGGCTAAGGCGGGCAGAAACGGAGACAGAGATACATTATATTTATTATTATCAGAATCTGATAATGACTAGTTTTAGATCCTGCTTGGTTCTGTCTTTCAGAAGGCTGGATGTTTCTGACTAACAACTACACACACACACACACACACACACACACACACACACACACATCAAAAGGTAGCAGAAGGTGCTCCATCATAAGCTCATGTGAAGTGTTTGCTGGCTGCCCAGTTTGTTGCCTTACATCCAAAGAGACCGATCCCAAACTAAACTTAATAGAACCCAATAATGCTCCTTCCAGAGAAATCCAAAATAAACTCATCCTAACATAATGTTACAGTGGCAGAAAAAAAAGCATACCTAAATGCATGGCATAGCAAAACTATACAAAGCAAGATCCTAGTGACCCTCTTAATGAAAATTAACTGAGAAAAAGAACATAATGCAATTAGCCATTGCCCCAAAACACTAGAAAGAAGCTTTCCATTTCCATTTACTGGATAATCTTGGCATCCAAACTCCCTTACATGCTTACTGTGCTCATTTCCATCTAATAACAATGTTGAAATATGCTGTTTCTCAACTGCCGATCTCAGCATCTAGTTTCAGCTGCTTTGCTTTCGGACGCAAGAAACCACAGACTCAGCAATAAGGATGTCATCAGCATCCTTGAGATTACATCTCCTTCTGCCAATGCTAATACCACTATGGAAACCATCAACAGCAATACACATGATTATTTCTATATAAATATTGAGCAGATGTGACAGCTTTGTCAAATTCCTTTTCTGGTGTCCAACCACTCTGTTATACCTTTTGCTGGCTTGACTACTTTGTTCTGGTCAGGAGAGGGAGCGGGGGGGGGGGGGGGGACGGACAAATCAGATGTTGAAGCAGGAAAGCACTTTTGCATGGTGCGTTACAATGTATAAGGACTTGATATGATCATTTACATATTGCCTTTGTTTGTTCCATTATCTTTCTAGTAATGGAGTCTTTTGGTTTAGTGCTTCCCAGTAGTTATCTATATTAGAATAACGCCCAAATGGAAGGATACCTTTGCTTAACTTACAACTTACTGTCTATGCATCAGCCTTTTCCTTCCCTCAGAGGAATGATCTTGCTGCATAATAAATACCTCTAACAGAAGGATGAGAGCTTCTTGATGCTTCCGCCACTGTCATTCAAATGTCATTCACAGAAATGGCTTTAGTACCTATTACCAATGGTCTGATGGGAGGAAAAATGGCAATGTAAACTCTGAAAGCCAAAATGACATCCAGCTTCACTTGCAAAGAGAAAAAGCTTATTGACTATTTAAGTTATAATCATTTCCCTTTTTGTGACCCACTTTCCCCAGTCAGGATTTAGGACACAGTGTAAAATGCACTCCCTTTGGCCTTAAACTCTATTGACGGGGTATTATTGGAAGATACAAAATTGTTGTATCTGCAAGACATGGTGGGGTGTCACATACTAGGAAAGTGTGTTGCTTATATACCGCTCCATAATGCTTAAAGCACTCTCTGGGCAGTTTACATTTTTAAAATTATGCAGGCTTCACATGGTCCCCCCAGGAAGCTGGTACTTCAGAAGGATTGGAGGCCAAGTCAGGATCTCGGAAGGATGGAAGACTAAGTCAACCTTGAGCCAGCTACCTGAGCCCATCTGGATAGAACACAAGTCAGAAGCAGAGTCTTGATTGCAGTACTGCAGTTTAACCACTCCACCACAAGGCTCTTAGGAACAACAATTGTCATCAACAGTTCATGGAGATCTGATTTAGCATGTTTATCCCATACAATATTGAGAGGCAGTCCCACTGAGCTCCTGTGTAGCATTCTTCTGGGGCCAAACCATCTCCCTTCCTATAGACTGAAGGCTGGTTTGATTTACACTTAGTAAGCATTTAAATCCTATGTTAATATGAGGTGCTATGTATAAAGATATACTTCCAGAAGGTCCTACTCCATTGCTTCATCCTGTTGTAGAAGTGAGCTGGGTTTCTCAAAAACTATGGTCCTGGGCCATAAATTCTGGAAAAGTCTATCAAACAGAAAAGGCTTTGAAAATGGCACTGGTAGTGGACTGTGCACCTGCTGCCCAAGGACCGGCCTGGCTAAATATGGAAGGGATCATCCTCAGGATTATGGCCACTTGGAAATGAATTAGGCCAGTGGTTCCTAACCTTTGTTACTCAGATGTTGTTGAACTGCAACTCCCAGAAACCCCAGCCAGCACAGTTGGTGGTGAAGGCTTCTGGGAGTTGCAGTCCAAAACTCCTGAGTAACCCTAGGTTAAGAACCAGTGAATTAGACCAATGCAACATTGCATGAAATAGTTGTGACAGGTATTTGTGGATGGACTGATATTTGTGTTATCACTGACATTCCAAGTATTCAGGTTTTATAGATATCTGAAAAATTGTCCAGTACTTAAATATAGATGGGCTGACATATTTGATGGGGACATTATTAATGCTATAATAAAATAAATGTAAAGTTGGAAATAGTTTTTAATACTATACATGCAAATATTTTAGGATATAAAGCTAAGTAGCATATGTTCATACTGCATGATTTAGGTGTTAACCAAAGAAGAAAAACAAGATGACGATGATGAAGAATATGACACTGTTGACTGTTTATCATATCTGAGAGCTCAGTATACAAAAAAAATTTCTATTCTGAGTGAGAAGAAAGTCGTTTATGCTGCTGATTACAGATTTACTATGACCGTATCAATTCCAGTTGTCAATCTGTATGTGTTTATTCATTACATCACAAGTAAATTCTATGAAACAACAGATTTTTGAAAGTAGATTTTTTCTGTAAACAAAATAGTTACACATTTTGGAATATTTTCTGCAGAAAATATCCCACCTGGGTCACATATAACCAAATGCAGTGTTGTGACACCACGCAAAGTGGCTCTTCAGAAAAGAACAGAGCAGAGATTAGAAATAATAAAGCAGAGGGCAGGCTGGGAGAAAATGTGCAAATAAAACCTGGAGTGCTTTCAGACTTCACACATCCTGTCAATAATGACATTTTCCTACCACCATGCAGCAATCATCCTATATAATGTCTGTGTCTCTCTCTGTGTGTTCTGTGCTGTCAAGTCAGAACCAACTTATAGTGACCTTAATAGGGCAGTCAAGGAATGGTTTTCCTAGTTCCATTCCCCCAGTTAGTTTGCATAACTGAGCAGGGATTTGGACCCTATTCTCCAGAGTCCTAGTCCATCACTATCCACTACACTGCATTGGGAATTCCATATTAGAATAATAGAATAATAGAGTTGGAAGAGGCCCATGAGGCCATCAAGTCCTACCCCTTTTTGGCACAGGATTCCAAATCAAAGCAGGCCTGACAGTTGTACATTTTTTTCTTACATGCCTCCATTGCTGGATCACCTCCCAAAGTAATTGGTTCCATTGTCATAGTGCTCTAACAGTAAAGAAGTTTTTCCTGATATTCAGCCTACAGCTGGCTTCCTGTAGCTTGAGCCCATTACTACATGTCTTGCACGTGGATGATCAAGAACAGATTCTGTACCTCCTCTGTATTATTACTTTTCAAGTATTTGAAAAGTAATATTGTATCTCCCCTCAGTTTTCTTTTCTCAATGCTAACCATTCAGTTCTTTCAGTCTTTTCTCATGAGGCTTGGCTTCCAGTCCCCTATTCATCCTTGTTACCCTCCTCTGAATTTGCTCTAGTTTATTGGTATCCTTCTTAAAGTGCAGTGTCCAGAGATATAGTGCTACTCCACCTTCCTTTCTATTATTTTTATTATTTTTTAACCATATCCTTCAGTTGCTGCATTCCTGTCATGGGAATCATCCCACCAAGTTTCAGTTATTCCTATCAAGTCATATTTGCCCTCCTGAACTTGGATTTCCAGTTCTTTTTGTTTGTTTTCCATACTCTTGGCATTCGTGTATAGAATCCAGAGACTGAGTGATTTGCAGCCTGCTTTATTTCCTACATTCTTTTGAAGATTATTATTGGGCCCCATTAAAGATGCTTGGTCTGTTCCTCTTTTTGTACATAAGCCTTCATCTATCTTTACCACAAAGCTTGCATCTCTTTCCCCCTTCCAATTCAGTTTAAAGTCCTGCCGATGAAGTTCTTTATGCTGTGGCCATCACTTGCCAGCAGTCCATTTTTAAAAGAAAGCTTAGCCTGTGGTCCCAAAATCCCAATCCCTCACATTGGCACCACCTTCATAGCCAGTCATTCACCCAAAGTATTTTCCCTTTCTATTCTCTTTTGAGAACTGGTAGGATGGATAAGAAGACTGTCTGGGCCTCAAAGTCCTTGAGCTTGCTTCCCAGAACTTCAAAGTCTGACACAATTTCTTCATAGCTCTTCTTGGTTGTGTCATTTGTTCCCACATGGATGAGAAGAAAAGGATATGTATCGATGGGTTTTATGAGTGATGGCAGTCCTTCTGTCACATCCCTAATCCATCCTCCAGGGAGACGGCATACCTGGGTGGATCCATAGACCTTGCAAGGATATTTCAGTTTCAATCCCATGCAATGGAGAAGACTCCTCTTCAAGAATATGAAACCGGTTTTGTAGTTCCACTGGTGAAGAGTGTCATCTCCTTCTTTTGCTGTTCATGGTGACACTTTTCCATGTTGCTTCCTGCACTATGTTTGTTCTGTCCTTAGCATTCTCCTCCACAGCTTTGTCTTGCTGTTCTTCCACTTCCAGTGCCCTCCTTGACTGCTGCTGCTGAAGAGTTCTGTCTATGTGCTCTTCATCTTCTCATATAGCTTTAAGCCTAGCTACTTGCTTCATGTGTATGCTGTATGCTGTGTTGTACTCTGCCATGAAGATAAACATTCTACATACCTTGCAGGCCACTACCACTGAAGTCTCTTCCCTTCATAACCCATTATATTTTTGGCTTGACTATGAGTTCCTTTTCCTTTGTCTTGTCTGTCTCAAAGGCTACTGGGAAGGTCCACTAATATATAATTATATACAGAAATCAATTTTTTTTAAAAAAAACTATTAGGGGCCTGCCCCACCAAACTCCTGTTTGCTTTCTCCCTGGGGTCTGCTTCAGTTTTATCCCTCTGCTGTGCTCTTATAGGAGACAGCAAACAGAAAGGACTGTCTGGCACTCCCAGCTGCTACTTGTTGCCCTTATCAGGCTACGCCCCTTCCCCTTAACATACAGTGCTTCTAAATGGGGGGGGGGTGTTCCAGGGGTTAAGCCAGGTCACTTGCTACTGTTAATCTAAATTGCTCCCCTCTATGTCTTAGTCTCCCCTAAATGGATTGGATAGAAATGTAATTAATAAACCAAAACAAAACAAAATCGCATTACTGTATATATATGTATATAAAATCCTTTCTGTTTGCTGACAAACACAGCAGAGGGATAAAACTGAGTCAGATGCTAGGAGTGATTGAACAGGGAGAGCAAAACAGGAGTTTGATGGGGTCTTTCTTGCAATACCTTCGCTTACATGGGAAATTAAAGCAATGGTCCTACAGTTTCTATACTACTTGGTATCTCCTTTCTTGGAGACTGGAATGTTTCCAGTCTGTGGAAACATTGTTCTGTTTTTCATATTTGTTGGCATATTCTTGTTAAGATTTTGACAGATTCAGTCTCTGTGGCTTGAAATAATTCTATTGGTATTTCATCTACCTCCAGTGATTAACTTCTTCCTGGTGCTTTCAGAACAGCTTTCACTTCACTTTCTAAAACCGCAGGTTCTTCATAATAGGATTCCTCTTCAAAGGAGCTTGTCATCCTTTTCATCTCTTCTGTATATTTCAGTATACTATTTCCACCTTCTCTTTATTTTCTCCTGGTCAGATAGTGTGCTTCCCTGTTGGGTCATTCAGCATTCCTAATCTAGGCTTACATTTCCCTTTGATTGCTTGGATTTTCTGGAAGAAATCTCATATTTTCCCCTTTTTTGGGCTCTGTTTCTTTGCACTGGTTATTGTAATAGTTCTCTTTGTCTCTATGTGACAGTCACTGAAAAACTGGATTCAGGGTTTTTGATCCTATTTCTGTTACTTTTCACTTTTGCTTCTTGAGTGTCCTTAACAATTGTAAGTATTTTTTTTTCTGTCATGCATCCAGGTTTTCTTTTCTTTTTACTACAAGAATTGTACTTTTTCATTCATTCCCAATAATCTTAGAAGAGGCAGCCATGTTAGTCTGTGCTAGCATATCAGACAGAAACAAAATAAAAATAAAGAAGACAAAACTGTTGTGGCACCCAAGACTAACTGGTATATTTTAATGTGAGCTTTCAAGGGCAGGTTCCCTAATAATACCTCTGGTGTCAATCCACAGTTCTTCTGCTTCATAGTCAATCAAGTTTAGGCAGAGCTACACAACAGCATTTTGGCCATTGTAAGTGGCCAGTTCAGCACTATTGCATTCCCTGACACTTCATGGCAAAAATATGAAGCCAGTGTGGTTCCTCTGATGTCTTGAGGGTCCTGTGCTGCCATAGAGCTGGAACAAGTGAGGGCTGGGAGAAAAGCAAGTGGAAATACCTCTGTGCTGAGCCAGTGAACCCGAGGACTCACTGGGAAACCTGAGGAGATTGGCATCCAGACTTTAACACCATCAAACAAAAATTTGTTGGAAGAATCTTCCACAGCATCCCCTCTCCTGCACCTCTCACTATGGATTCCCAAAAGAGACATTCTGGAAGTAGGAATAGGCTATATCTGACCTTTTCTTTGGCTATCTTTCACTGTCCTACTGCCCCTTAAAAAGGTAAAGTTTCACCACTTCCTGTCTCTTCTTCCTTTCTAATCTTCAAGCTATTGACATTTTTTTTCTTAAAAGGGAGCTACGCCTCCTACCACTATAGCCATGTGCTCAGGCCTTGAGCCACAGTCTTCTATCTAGTTAGGATAGGCTTTTCTGTTAAATGCATTTTTGAAATAAACTTAGTAACACTTGTTTTAAGCATAATCTGTACCTGGTTTATAGCTCCAGAGAATAGAACCATTAAGGTGGGCTTAAATAGAACCATAAGGTGGGTTTAAAAATCCACAGAGAACACTCCTGCCATTTGCTCTGCTAACTAAAGAATCTCCCACAGAGCCTCTCATGGACTTTACAATCAGAATCAAAATGCACAGCAAAACCAGACTTTCTTCTTCTCCAGCGCTGCTTGCCCTCAGACTTGTCCTCCTGTGTGAAGATCTGGAGATGCACAGCAATGCCCTGGCACTCAAGCTGGTATTTTATTTATTTTATTTATATCTCGCCTATCTAGCCAACTCAGGGCCACCCTAGGCGGTTCAAAACTGGCACTCCTATGAAGAACAGAGAACCATGCTACTTCTAACACATTACATCCAGGTTATATGTCCCACTGCTTCCTCTGCCTGCATATCTTGTGGCTGGGTCTTTCTTTGCTACAAAATTCAATTTCTCTTTCTAAGAAAACTCCGCCACTAAAAGGCGACATTTTCCCAGAACTCAAAATGGCGGCACTCACCAGTGAGAGACAAAGCAAATGACCTGTCTCTCTGTCTCCAAATTTTGCCAAAATCTGTTTCCTTTGCACAATCAATTGACAACCATGAATATTATTCAGGAACAAACAACAGACCAAATGGACTAATATCAGAAAGACACAAGTTGTTGTTCTGTGCTGTCAAGTCAAGACCTATAGTGACCCTAATAGGATTTTCAAGCTAAGCGAGTTAGTTAAAGAGCATTTTTACCAGTTCCATTCCCCCAGGGAATTTCCATGGCCGAGCAGAGATTCGAACCTGGGTCTCCTGAGTCCTGGTCCATCACTCTGTCCACTACACCACACTGTGTATCTTTGAAATGACACATACAGAAGCAATATTGTCTTTAGATAGTGAAATAATTGAGACCTTGGGCCCCTAAATAATAAATAAATAATTCCAGTGTATTAGAATATATATACTATCATTAAGGTATTATAACACGCTTATAATAAACATGTAGTTTTAAAATACTGACTTAATTGCCATGCAGTCAGTGGAAGTCAATAATTCCAAAAGTAGTCCTTGACTTTGGGGAAGGGGGGGGGGGGGAAGTGTAATGGCTCATGCAGTTAGATAATGGATTTGTTAATTGTGTGCAGTTGTGTGGGATGCTATAGTCAAAGGAATGAATTTTTAAATAGCATTTTACAGCAAGGAATGCTCTTAAAGTCAAATTGTAAAGTAAATATTTTATATAACTAATGAACCACTACACTAGAGCACAGCTAATTACAAGTTAAGTTGTTTCCAGAGGTGTCAGCTGATATCAGGGAGCAGCTAGAAAACTACATGGATAAGGTAAACTTTAAAACTTGGCAGATAAATGTTAAGTCTAAGCATAACAGTTTATTGGACATTTTTACCATCCCAAGTATAAGCTCCTAACCCCAAACCGGGCCTGTTCTAACTTGCCAAAATCTGGAAAATATCATCATAGGACCCTCTGGCCATATAAATGAGAAGCAGTTAAAACACTGTCTTCTGTTTCTTCTTCTTTTTATCTAATTTATATCACTTTCAGGTTCCATTCCTAGTTATGCCTTGTTACTAGAGCATGGAAATGTTAGTTATACAGTACTCCAATCCTTGTCTGATGGGAGATGCTGATAATTGTAGTCCAAACAGGTATGTTTTCCAGACTTTTTCCTGGAAGGGTGCAGAACTTGCCTTTGGTGCATGCAACTGAACTGGTTATAAGGCAACATCCAACGGCACCCAAATAGACGTGGATTCATTCAGTGGGATTTCCCCCACTTTTTCCCCTACCCTGCATCATCTCCCCCTCCTGTATGCTGAGGAGGAATCACCTCAACCCTCTGGAGAAGATTTTGAGGGTACATGGGAAGGGTTTTTTTAAAAGTGTGAACCATCCTTGTTCTACTAAGACATTTCAACAGTGAGGGGGTTCAGAGCTGAAACTACCAGTGTTGGCACCTTCACTTGTCCTATTGGTTAAGCTTGGGTCATGTGAGATTGACACACATAGGATGACAAGAGAGGAATCGGGAGGAACCCTGGGACTGAAGGTGAGACTGTTGCATTGGTCACAAGCAGAGCCTCCCTGTTTTGGTTTCATTCTCTTGGAGAGCAATGGCCAGAGGCAATACACTTGCTCAGGGTAAGTGGGCTCATGCCCTTCTTGAAGCAAATTTTGCACTCCCTAAATGTTGATGTATGCATCAAAACCCTGATTATTAAGGCTCTGTAAGATCTACAGACTCACATGTGGCACATCCATATATTCATCTAGGTCATTGGTTCTTAACCTTGGGTTACTCAGGAGTTTTGGACTGCAACTCCCAGAAGCCTTCACCACCGGCTGTCCTGATGGGTTTCTGGGAGTTGCAGTTCAAAAGCATCCGAGTAACAAAGGTTAAGAACCACTGATCTAGGTCGTGGAGATCCACCTGACATTGTCCCTTTACTCAGGCATAATAAACATCTCTGAAAAAATAGTAGGTAATAATGCATGACTTGGATCGGGCCCACTGGGCGCCTTGCAGTGTCTCCTGAGTAAATCGGCAAAACTTAAATTTCAACCTGAACATTATATCCAAACAGGCTTCAAATAAGATAAGGGGGATTTGTCAGACACTTGTTTCAAACATCAATTAAATGTTGGGAAGAAATACACAAATAGAGGAACTTTTGTTCTCTTTTGTGTTTGCCGTTTCCATAGACAAAATGCTAGGAATTTCTTTCATTTTCACTACAGTGCTTTCAGTTCAGGGTTCTATTAATACCTCCCTTTCCCCCCTCTGCTATTCCATGCCCTAGTTTGCAGTCAGTTCATACTGCACTGATGTATATTTCATTGCCCAAGGCTTAATTTTGATTTATTGTCCATCCATAAATTAGAAAAATATGCTCTGGAATTCCATCCCGCTGAAAAGCTGTGCCTGATGTCAGGGGACTGGGTGATATTTAAGATGTCAGAAATACATATTGGATTAGCGTGCTTTGTTTCCCCACAACAGCAGGTGTTTAATCATAGCTGATGGCTGAAGTTAAATGCATTAGGACAGCATCAGCCAAGAAGATGGAGTTTTTCTAAACCATACAAACTCCAGATAAATAACTCAAAACTAATTGTGTGGCCACATCTTAGATACATTTTTTATTTACTTAATACATTAAACCATGAAAATCGCCTCTGGCACTTAACTTCCCATTTACGATCCTGCACAAAAAGCCTTATATTAGTAAGTGGATGCTTGTTCAGAGAGGATTGCATTGCCCTTTCATGGTTAGCCAATAGATTTAGATATTTCATAGAAGCAGTAAAAAGAAGAAAACAGGAATTCATCATTGCTACAGGAATTTTTTGAAGCATCTGCATTTATTCTTTTTGGAATCGACCCTAACATTTGGATAAATTAAAGATATAGATGCGTAAATCAAACTTGTGGATTTTAATCAAATAGTGTACAGTACATGCAATTCGTTCCCAAGCAGCGACCTTCTTAAAAAATAAAAATAAACCAAGTGTTTCTTTGTTGCTCTTAGGGTAGCTGTTTTGTTTATGTTAATCAGCATTCTCCATGTATAGAAAAATGATCAGACCTGGTCTTGAGCAATTTAGCTGGAGGCCGAAGAGAAGACGCTTAGGAGAGCAAACATTTTCAAGGTCAACCAGTGAACTGTAACAAGCCAGTGAGATTCATGGGCAGAATTGTATATTTTGACACAACAGCCATTTGATTAAAAGAAAAAGTAATGGGTTTAAACAGTCGCTATGAGGATGTAGCCAGACTTTGTTAGCTTTTCGCAAATTACTTAACAAGCCAGTGATGAAACTGGAAATAGGACTATTCTATAGAGAGAGGGGGTTAAATTTGGACCCCTGTTAATAAGGATGTTCGTTCTGTGCTCTTCAGGTACTTATCCTGCAGCATCCTCTTTCTGTGTATTATAACATTATTCATTCAGCTCTAAACACATCTACTTACTTAGAAACTCCATTGTAACCAAGTTTATATTCATATGCCACCTCTTCCCCCAACTGGGACACAAAGTAGCTTACAAAACTGTTAAAAAAAACAACAGAAAATGAAAACACAACTACAATGGCAAATGTTGAAATGGGATTAAATTCATTGGAGTATTAAAGCATTTTAAAATATTTGATTAAAAAGACTAACAACAGTATACTTTTAAAAAGAGAATCAGCAGATTCGGTAAAATCTGATTGTTTGAGGCACAATATATATTTGGGATGCAACCAATTTTTCCCGCAGCAGTCCTCTGTGATTTGAATAGGAGCACTCCTTGATGAATGGCCATGGATGCACCAATATTTGGTGAGGGCGGAGAAGTGATGAGCAACACCAGGTAGGAGAGGTATTCTTGGCTGATTTGAGTCATGGTAAACACAAACCCAGGAATGAATCACGGTGAACAAACAATTATACCCAGAAGCTTAACACAAACTGTTAACTTGGGGGGCCCAATTGCATCAAGTTAAGAAATCAGTGAAGACATTATCTGTTGCATACTGTGTTGTATGACTTGACACACAACCAATAACATTTACAATGATTTCTTAACTGGAGGCAATTCACCTCCAACAGTTACACCATTTGTGTTAGATTACAATAGGATTTTGACCAGTCTAAAGGACCCATGTATGAAGCTTAGTCCACGCAAAACTTCCTCAACTTTCAATAGCACCTTATGGCCATATCTGGTTCCACAGCCAGATACCTAACTCACTGGCAGGATAACTCAGTAAAATTATGTATCTGCTGCATAGTCAGAAGTTGGTAGTTCAGTTCCCCAACTGTACATCCCAGAAGAGGTAGCCTATGCAGCCTTGCACAGACCCAGGATGCCCTCAGAAAAAGGGAATGGTAAACTCTCTATTTAGAAAATCCTTAAAAGGGTTACTGTAAGTCAGAGTTGACTTGATGGCACACAATTATTGTATTTATTATTATCTCCAGTCATAGCTGAGCGGAGCTGCTTTGTGAACTGGAAGTATAAGCCCCCTTGGAAAATTTAAATGCCTGGATCAGAGGTTCACCTCTTCCAGTGTAAAGCTGTACAGTGGTGCCTCGCTAGGCAGTTACCCCACATGACCGTTTTTTCGCTAGACATTGACTTTTTGCGATCACTATAGTGATTCGCAAAACAGTGATTCCTACGGGGGAATTTCATTGGACAATGTTTGGTCCCTGCTTCGCAAACCAATTTTTGCTAGACAGCTCCCTCCGCACTCGAAAAATGGGTGTTTTTGGGACCTAAGCTTCGCAAGACAGCTATTTAAACAGCTGATCAGCGGTTCGCAAAGCAGCTTTCCTATGGCCGATCTTCGCTAGACAATGACGATTCTTCCCCATTGGAACACATTAAACAGGTTTCAGTGCATTCCAATGGGAAAATGCTTTTCGCTAGACAATGATTTCGCTAAACAGCTATTTCAGTGGAACGGATTATCATAGTCTACCAAGGCACCTCTGTACATTCTTTGTGACTCTGGATTGCCATGGCCACCATCTGTAAGAAAGACATCGGCCAAAATTCTCTTGTGTAAAGTTATGTCTGTGCAAGATGATGACATCATCAGCCACAGGCTTTCCTTGCTCGTTAAGAATTTCCTCTTCCACCCTTACCTCCTCATCCTGAGGCTCTCTTTGGATTCCTTTTGACTTGGGGAAGCCTTGAGGAACCTCAAGACAGGGTAGGGAAAGCATTTACCATCTGAAAAATCTTCTTCTCTTATCCTTTTGAATATGAAATGCTTGCACCAGAGGACATTTTGCCTTGAAGCAAAGGCTTCATTACATGCAGGTGCAACTTAACATTTTGTTTCCCACCCAATGAGATTTTAGAGTGGTTTGGTTGACAAATGCTGCTGGGTGTGATTTTGGCCCCTTTTCTATGTATAAGAAAACTTTATGCTTTTACCATCACAGAAGTGATTAATTTCCCTGTCCATGTTCTACCTATGTTGTAGAACAGAAGAAAAAGAAAGGCCTGATTTATTTCAATAACATATTTATTTGTTCCTTTTTCTGCTGCTTTTTTCCCAGTGAAGAGACTCAAGGCAGTTCACACATCAAAACAGACAGGATTTAAAACAAAATACTTAAAGAAGCTATTACACACAGTAATATTTAAAAATAATTTCAAAGACATAAGAAGAGTTACAAGACATTTAAAAAGATATAAAAGCAGTAATTGTATGGCAAAAGAACAGGAGAGAAGAGACTAGCCTGGGCTCATAGGGGGCAGTTTATGGACTTCTAACACAACACTTGCAACAGACGGTAATCTGGGATGGAATTGATAAAATTACCCTTTGGTAGGATTCCCACCAGGTCCTGTCCCAAACAAAACTGTTGTAGCAGTTTTAGCAAGATAAGGGATCTTGTGGAATATTGTCTGCTTGCTACCCACATGCTCACCCTCCTCTATCACATTATAGAAAGGAGATTCTATTGGAATCATTTCCAAAGGGACAAACTTGCCATTACAGCTGCAACAGAGTATGAGATAGCATTCCTAAGGAATAACTCACTAGCCTGAAGCTAAGACAAGAGCAAGCATCCAGGGCAGAAAACAATGTGAATTGTTCCTTGCAAAGATCTTATGTATGGATTCCCAAGTTGCCCGCAACATCTGCATGAAGCAATATGATGCAAGGAATAAGGAACCAATTGGCAAGGATTTCCCATTCAGTCAGAATATGCTGTCGAAAGAAGATCCCTTTGTTTTAGAGTGGAAAAAAGGTATAATTCTACTGGCAAAAATCATAGCTGTTTCCAACAGAGTGTCAGAGGGAACTGCTGGAACACTTATTTATGACCATTTGTAAGCTGAAATCCTGTTGTGCATCTCTGCCTGGCAACTATGGTGACATCATGGATCTCATGTAGAAATTGACTCAACGATTCCCCATTGACGGAATGGACCCACTCCAATGCAACTTACTAGACTAAACAACAGGATTTCAGTCACTATTTGCTTTTCCAAAAATACCATACACCCAAAAACAAAACATCTATTCTCTATTAAACAATAGTAAAATCAAATTACATACTTAGGGAAAGCCTAAAAAATAGGTACATTTTCAACATGAGTCTAAGACGGAAAATTGTTGGAGCATGTGGAAAAGTCAAGGAAAGCTATTCCACATAGCACATGCCATCACGCTAAACACACTACTCCAAACAACTGCAAAATATTTTTCACAGTCCGAGAGCCTCATGTCACTGTGGTTAAACTACAGTACTGCAGTCGATCCTCTGTTCACGACTTGCGTTTGATCCTGATGGGTTTAGATCAGTGGTCCCCAACCTTGGGCCTCCAGATGTTCTTGGACTACAACTCCCAGAAGTCTTCACCACCACCTCTGCTGGCCAGGATTTCTGGGAGTTGAAGTCCAAGAACATCTGGAGGCCAAGGTTGGGGACCACTGGTTTAGATAACCAGCTTAAGGTTGACTCAGCCTTCCGTCCTTCCAAGGTAAGCAAAATGAGTGCCCAGCTTGTTGGAGGGGCAAAGTGTTGCTTGCATAATTATGTTGTAAATTGCCCAGAGCATGCTTTATCACTGTTGTTATATGCCGTCAAGCCACCTCCAGCTTATGGCAACCCTATGAATGCGTGATCTCCAAAAGGTCCTGCCTTCCACTGCTTTGCCCAGTTTTTGTAAACTCAAGCCTGTGGCTTCTTTCAGGGAATCAGTCCATCTCATGTCTGGTCTTCCTCTTTTCCTGCTGCCTTTCACCTTTTCTAGCATTCTTGTCTTTTCCAGGGAATCCTGCCTTCTTGTGATCTTTCCAAAACTAGACAGCCTCAATTTCATAGTTTTTGTCTCCAGAGATAGTTCAAGCTCCATTTGACCTAGGGCCCACTTGTTTGTCTTTCTGGCTATCCAGGGTATCCACAAAGGGTACCATTTGGAATGTGACAGGCAAGCAAAATCACTGACCGTTTAATGGGACCCCAAGCTTAAAGCATCTTGGTTGAAATGTTCTCCTTGAAGCATTCTATTTAAACATGACCAAACCTATAGATTCAGCAATCTGCTGTGTTCAGCTACGCATTCATTTGTTCCTACATTTAATACAGGCAATTTTGAAAGTTCACGTACAACACTTGTTTACATGTTTATTGTCTCGGGAACGGTTTCTAGTTTTTGCCAAACATGGCTTTTATGTCCACATAAACTTTGTTTCACTGTACTGCAATTATCAGTTCTGCTGGTTATATAGCAGAGAAGGCCAACAGGGAGATCAATATGCTGATTATTTGTTAAAGAAAGCATCTGGTAAGTACACTCTTGCCAAAACATGTTTTAATAAGAATAAAAAGAGAGCTTTAAAATTTCAATTTCATTTTGCAAACTGTCATTTTTCCTATGCTCTAAGCTGCAAAAGGGGACCCCGCTATACCATGTTTGCATTCCTGGGAGATTGCCAGGCTTCTCCCTGCACCCCAAGAAAAGGCCACTACAGACTGAGAGCCTCTGGGGACATCATTGCTTTTATCATGCAGACCCCCTTCCTCACACACAGCACACTCTTGGGGTGGACTGTTCTCTACTTGTATCTCTGCCATGTTTTTCCATAGCCTTTTCTGTCTCTCCGCCTTCAATAAGGAATCCCATCAGGAGGAAGAGAGAGAACAGTTGCACAATGTATTTAGGCTGGTAGCATTCAGAGCCATTCATCTGAAAGCACCCAAAGCAAATCTAATTCTGGTCAATATCCAGAAACCATTAATTTAAATCCTAGAAGGTATATTAATTAATCACAGCTTGATATCTCCCTATCATTCCTAGATTGTAGACTAGCTAAAAATAATATTAACCTTCTGAAAGATATTGATTTGTATATTCTCATTACAATTAATACATTTTAAATTTTCCATTCCAGCCATTCTTCAATAAGCTTCTTTCTTTTGGAATTAAATGATGCCACTGTTTCTTCATTCCCACCAGGACATTTTCCAACCTCAGATGCAGCGCAGTCCCTGGGACCTGAGGTGATCAAATTAGCATAGGCATCCTTCAGTCTCAAGAGACTATGGTAACATGCTCTGAATCAAGGACTGTCTTCTCCAGAGCACGAAGCCTGGGTAAAGTAATATGGAGGATAGGCTGTTACCCAAGCAGCAGACACCCCCCCTCTCCACGTTGCTGAAATGGTCCAATGGAAAGACAAGAGCCTATACAACTGGTTCCAGCAACGTCGCAGGAGTTGGCAGAACAATACGAACTGCCTTCGGGACTCCGGATTTTGTTCTAGGTTAATTCCTGAAGCCGTTTCCATGAGTGGATATAGCCACAGGACAGTGGAGGTTTGAAATCAGAGTTTTCCTTCTCCTAGATGGGCTGCCTTCCAGGGCTGACGAGCCCCACCTACCCAGCCTGCTCTTTAATAGTGCGGAAGTATGATCTGACCCTTAAAACTTTCCTGCCTCCCAGGTGTATGCAAATCTAATTGGCTTTCCTATTTACCATATTAAGGCCAGAGATAGAATCAGAGAATTTGAGAATTTTGGTGCGCGGTCCTGGGACATGATCTTTTAAAGCAGAAAGTCCCACCCCCTAGGCCCCACCCCCAGGCCATGCGGTAAGGAAAAAAAAAAGAAAGCCCAGGAAAAAATACTCAGCAAAACGTCCATGCAAACATACCTGGCCTTCACCCTCAGCCCAGCTGAGGTGATCAAATATTTGGGCGAAAATGGCTCTCCCCTCCTGGTTTAAGGATAGGCACAGCTTTCTTTAATTTATTTATTTTAAATACAGTATTTGTATGTTATCTTCCAAGTCAAAAATTTGCAGGATGGTTTACAATAGGCCTGGGGAAGTTGTTGTTGTTACTACAACTCCCATAATCCCTCAGACAGCTTGTCTACCAGCCGGGGGGTTCTGGGATCTAAGAGTTGAAAAGTTACTTTTCCAAGATCTGTAGGAAGCACAGAAAAGTAATGAATACAGCATGAGTTGATAACAATAAAGGATGGTGCTAAAAACCAAACCAGTAGTAATGAGAATACAACAGAAATTAAAAGCCTGGAAGTACAATCTATGATTTTATTCCAAAGACTGAGAACTTCAAGAAAAGCCATGTATTTTCAGCAGAGCCACCTTTTCTGCACTAGCATTTTCTAGTCAGACGGGGGGGGGGGGAGCAGAAGAGCAATTTTGCCTAGGCCAGCCCTCACAGGAGGCCTCACCTCAGCCAAGGGTGAATGATTGTCATGCATTTTTTTTAATTACATGCCTCTTTTTTACATTATTTTTCACCCCTCTTTGCAAACAATGGAGGGACCTCACAATGTGAAATGGGCAGATCTTCTGTGAGCTCAAACTGACAAGAGTTGTAAGTACAGACATATCAGTTTGATCACTAGCCAGTTTCCCATTTTCTAAAAATTTCCTTTCTCATTCCCCATCTCACCCGGGGAAAAACATTATATTTCAGAATCAACCATTCCTAGTAGACGAGAGCTGGTCTTCTATAAGACCAATGGGTCTTAATTGTACATTCAAGACCAACCCAATCAAAACACTGCATTGCAAAAGGATAGGACTGGGATCCCTTGATCAGGGATCCAATCGCAGAAAAAGAGCACAGCAAGTGGCAAACCTTTTTCCCCTGAAAGATCTTGGATATGGAATGTCAGTTGCAATCTAAGCATGAAAATGCTTACTAACTGTAAGAGAGAGTGATGGAGTCTATCAAATGCACCTTGATTATGTAAACTCCTATCAGGCATTGGCTTTCGTTGAAAGCGTTTAATAAAATGTTTTGTTAATACAGTCATTCTCCCAAGTCTTCCATGGCATTGTGGTGGTCTGGAGAGAGGAAAAAAGTGTTGGGCCACACACACAGCTGCAACATAAAACGCATAGCAAATACAGCCAAGCCTTTCTTTCTTTTCAAATTAGAAGCAACCAGAGAGAATCCAGATCAGAACTACTAAAAACACTCACTTTTAATCCTCAGCCACTTTCCCACTAAATTAGCATACAAACATGCTATAAAAAGGCTAGAGAAAAAACAAGGGGGGGAACTCCATTGGGGCAATTTAGGGGGCAAAACAGGCAGGGGGAACAAATCGGAAACCTCCTCATCCAAGTGCTGTGGTCCTAATCTCCCACATGTACTTGTAAGTGAAAAAGAAAAGGGGACACTCAGCTTCTTGTGTGATATTCAATCCTCTAAGAAGTCAGCTAGATCCCATCTTCTAATTTTGAATTCAAGGGACAGCTGCCAGTACTAGGGTTTTGTTTCAAAACCGGATAAAATTAATATTTACCCTATTGTTTAATATGGCTCATTTGAACTTTAAATGTATTAGGTTAACTATATTGATGTTTTGGGTGCTCTGCAATTTGTTGTTTGGTGCCATAAAGTTGCCTCCAATTTATGGCCAGCCTATGAATGAGAGATTTCCAAAATGCCGTCCTCAACAGACCTGCTCAGCTCTTGTAAACCAAAACCTGTGACTTCCTTTAGGGAATGAATCCATCTTGTATTTGGTCTTCCTCTTGTCCTGTTACTTTCCACCTTTCTGGGCATCCCCCCAACCCCCAGAGAATCCTGCTTCAGCAGCTTCAACATCTTTGCCTCCAGAGAGAGTTCAGGCTATCTAACGGGATAGGCCTCCTCAGCACAAATGTTCTGGTTACATTACATCTTCCAAGCCCCATAAAGAATTCTTCACGGCCAACAAGTTAAAACTGATTAACAACAGAAAACAAGGCATAACATACAGATCTTTTTTTATTATTATTCCTGAATGGAGTCTAACATAGTCTTTCTGTTGTTGTTGTTGTTTGTTGTCGTCATCGTTACAACACATCCTCACCATTCATGCACCCCACAAACACAGAAGTTGGGAGAAGAGGCCCGACTGAGGGATGAAGGCCCAAGGTAGCTCGGTTGGTGCTGCAGCTTTTCTCCCTTATTTATGCTTTTGATCATTACTCAGCTACACAGGCAAATTGTATTTAATAAATTAGCCTAATGGATTCAGCAAGTGGTTTGTGAGCGCTGTGCTTCCTCCGGTTAAGGAAAACATTTATATTCCTGCTCTCCAGCTTTCTTGGCGATGAGGGTAACTAGAGGGCAGGGACACAGAAGAGCAAGGCAAGGCAAGGCAACGAGGCCATCTTCCTTCAAGCTACGGCGGGGGGGTCTCCCTCAACCCCAGGGGAGGTGTCTCTTGTGATGATGGAGAAGGGGGAGGGATGCCGTGCTGTTGCCCTTTGTTTCAGGGCGTAATCCTTGGGAGCCCTCGGGCTGAACCTACTACCGCTCCCCCCCCCCCCCGCGTCGAGCCTCAGCCTTCGCCGCCGCCTCCCCGCCCCCTCGCCAGTGTTACACATTTAAACTCTACCGAAGGGGCCTCTTTAACAGCTCCCCATGAAATAATAATTCATTATGCTGCTAGGAGGGAAGAAAGGGAGTGTAAGTGTCTTGATGGGATTAGAGAAAACCCCTGCTGAGATGATTTAGTAGCCGTGATAATTCACTTAATAGGAGCCTGGGGTAAATTGCCAGACACTGAAATGTAACAGAACCAGCCTCGGAAAGGACGCACTACAGGGCTGTGTAGGATAACTGACTTCATTAGCAATATTTAAGAGATTTCATATAAGAAGGGGTAATAAAAGGCAGCACTGTTTAATCCACCCCTGCTTGGTGGCCTTTAGCTTTATCTGTCTGAATATCAAATTGGAAATGGCATGACAGCAACACATTTTGGAAACTGTTCTTTTGGCTGTTATTTGTATGGTTGGTTTAGTATCTCATTTGTTAACCTTTCAAGAGGAATCTGTCTGGAAAAAAAATGCATAACTGCACGAAGGCAAGAGAAGATAATGGAGAATGTAGCTGTGTAGACCAGATTGCCCCCGAAATAGGGGATGGATTCACACCATTACATTTAGCTGCTTTGGAAGCAGCCTAGACTTGTGAATCCGGAATGTGTACCTATTTAGATGTGGCACTTTTCATGACTGAAAGTTGTGGATGTCCTGTTCATTAAAGCAACAATATATAACCAGCAAAATCCATGACACACTGTTTTTGAACAAAGGATGTACTTCTGTGAATGAAGGAGGCAATATATGTAACTATATACAAGTAAGAAACATAACTTTCAGTGGAGAGGTGAGTACTCTGGATCCTTGGGATGTTTCAGACAATAACTTCCATAACCCTCTACCACTGACTATGGGGAAAGGAACTGAAGGACATCATGTATGGGCAGTTCAAGTCTCCCCACCCCTGCCTGTATGAAAGGATCCAGTGGGTCTAGAGACAAAGGCTTCCAAGTGACGAAAGCATGGTCCTGCTTTTCTTCTTAGGCACAGTTTCATATAAGAATTAACAGTGCTGTACTTACTGGGAACAACAAGAATCATCATCAGTGGGGCTGGGGAACAAACGGAAGAAAATTAAATATGTTTCAGATTCAACTCCACCTTGTCTCCTGAAGTTTGCCTACATGTTGTTGTTTAGTTGTTAAGTCTTGTCCGACTCTTTGTGACCCCATGAATCCATATCATCCTCTCTTGTCCCCTTCTCCTGTTGCCCTCACACTTTCCCAACATCAGGGTCTTTTCCAGGGAGTCTTCTAATGAGATGGCCAAAGTCTTGGAGCCTCAGCTTCAGGATCTGTCCTTCCAGTGAGCACTCAGGGTTGATTTCCTTCCGAATGGATAGGTTTGTTCTCTTTACAGTCCAGGGGATTCTCAATAGCTTTCTCCGGCACCACAATTCAAAAGCATAAATTTTTTGGCGGTAATCCTTCTTTATGGTCCAGCTCTCACTTCCGTACATCACTACTGGAAAAACCATAGCTTTGACTATGCAGACCTTTGTCAGCAAGGTGATGTCTCTGCTTTTAAAGATGCTGTCAAGGTTTGTCATCGCTTTCCACCCAAGAAGCAGGCATCTTTTAATTTTGTGGCTGCTGTCACCATCTGCAGTGATCATGGAGCCCAAGAAGGTAAAATCTGTCACTGCCTCCATATCTTCCCCTTCTATTTGCCGGGAGGTGATGGGACCAATGGCCATGATCTTAGTTTTTTTTTGATGTTGAGCTTCAGACCATTTTTGGCGCTCTCCTCTTTCACCCTCATTAAGAGGTTCTTTAATTCCTCCTCATTTTCTGCCATCAGAGTGGTATCATCTGCATATTGGAGGTTGTTGATATTTCTTCCGGCAATCTTAATTCTGGCTTGAGATTCATCCAGTCTAGCCTTTCGCACAATGTATTCTGCATATAAGTTAAATAAGCAAGGAGACAATATGCAGCCTTGTCGTACTCCTTTCCCAATTTTGAACCAATCAGTTGTTCCATATCCAGTTCTAACTGTTGCTTCCTGTTCCACATATAGATTTCTCAGGAGATAGATAAGGTGGTCAGGCACTCCCATTTCTTTAAGGACTTGCCACAGTTTGTTGTGGTCCACACAGTCAAAGGCTTTTGCGTAGTCAATGAAGAAGAAGTAGATGTTTTTCTGGAACTCTCTGGTTTTCTCCATAATCCAGTGCATGTTACCAATTTTGTCTCTAGTTCCTCTGCCCCTTTGAAATCCAGCTTGTACTTCTGGGAGTTCTCGGTCCACATACTGCTGAAGCCTACCTTGTAGGATTTTGAGCATAACCTTGCTAGCATGTGAAATGAGTGCAATTGTAAGGTAGTTGGAGCATTTTTTGGCACTGCCCTTCTTTGGGACTGGGATGTAGACCGATCTTTTCCAATCCTCTGGCCACTGCTGAGTTTTGCAAACTTGCTGGCATATTAAGTATAGCACCTTAACAGCCTCATCTTTCACGATTTTAAATAGTTCAAATGGAATGCCATCACCTCCACTGGCCTTGTTGTTAGCCATGCTTTCTAAGGCCCACTTGACTTGACTCTCCAGAATGTCTGGCTCAAGGTCAGTAACCACACTATCTGGGTTGTCAGGGACATCTAGATCTTTCTGGTATAATTCCTCTGTGTATTCTTGCCACCTCTTCTTGATGTCTTCGGCTTCAGTTTTAACAGATCTCTGGTTTTGCCCTTTCTATTCTTTTCCTCTATTTCTTTGCACTGTTCATTTAAGAAGGTCCTCTTGTCTCTCCTTGCTATTCTTTGGAAGTCTGTATTCAATTTTCTGTAACTTTGCCTGTCTCCCTTGCATTTTGCTTCCCTTCTCTTCTCTGCTATTTGTAAGGCCTTGTTGGACAACCATTTTGCTTTCTCGTATTTCCTTTTCTTTGGGATGGGTTTTGTTGCTGCCTCCTGTACAATGTTATGAGCCTGTATCCATAGTTCATCAGGCACTCTATCCACCAAATCTAGTTCCTTAAATCTGTTCTTCACTCTCACTATGTATTCATGAGGGATTTGGTTTAGATTATACCTGACTAGCCCAGTGGTTTTTCCTGCTTTCTTCAGTTTAAGCTTGAATTTTGCTATAAGAAGCTGATGATCAGAGCCACAATCAGCTGACTTTTTGCTGACTTTATAGAGCTTCTCCATTATTGGCTGCAGAGAACATAGTCTGATTTTGGTATTGCCCATCTGCTGATGTCCATGTCTAGAGTTGCCTCTTGTGTTCTTGGAAAAGAGTGTGATGACCAGTTTGTTCTCTTGACAAAACTCTATTGCCTTGCTTTGTTTTGAACTCCAAGGCGAAACTTACCAGTTGTTCCTTTTATCTCTCGACTCCCTACTTTAGCATTCCAGTCCCCTATAATCAGAAGATTATCTTTCTTTGGTGTCAGTTCTAGAAGGCGTTGCAAGTCTTCATAGAATTGGTCAGTTTCAGCCTCTTCAGTATTGGTGGTTGGTGCATAAACTTGGATTACCGTGATGTCGAAAGATCTGCCTTGAATTCGTATTGAAATCATTTTTCATTTCATTGAAATCTCATTTTTGAGATTGTATCCCAGTACAGCTTTGCCCACTCTTTTGTTGACTATGAGGGCTCTCCATTTCTTCTACGGGATTCTTGGCCACAATAGTAGATATGGCAATCGTCTGAATTGAATTCGCCCATTCCCGTCCATTTTAGTTCACTGATGCACAGGATGTCAATGTTTATTCTTGCCATCTCCTGTTTGACCACATCCATCTTACCAAGGTTCATAGATCTTACATTCGAGGTTCCTATGCAGTGTTTTTCTTTGCAGCATAAGACTTTCCTTTCACTTGCAGGCACGTCCACAGCTGAGCATCCTTTCAGCTTTGGTCCAACCACTTCATTAGCTCTGGAGCTACTTGTTCTTGTCCTCTGCTCTTTCTCAGTGGCCTCTTTGAGTGTCATATCTTTTAGCCTTTTGTTTCTGTTCAAGGAGTTTTCTTGGCAAAGATACTGGAGTGGCTTGCCAGTTCCTGCTCCAGGTGCATCGCGTTTAGTCAGAACTGTCCACTATGACCTGTCGGTCTTGGGTGTCCCTGCACAGCATAGCCCATAGCTTCTCTGAATTACTCAAGCCTCTTCACCACAACAAGGCAGTAATCTGTGAAGTGGTTGTCTACATTAGTCACTATTTTTGTATTTCTGAAGTTAAATAATCAGACCATTTACAAAGTTGATGTGCATTGTATGTACTAGCAACACAGTTTTCTGAGTATTGATTTGACTGGCACCCCTCCCCCACAGCACATGGAAGTATCAGCATGTTTTGTGAAAACACATGGTTTGTAGAAGCATTCTTAAAAGTTAGGGATGATGTGAGGTAAAGGTAAAGGTTCCCCTTGACATTTAATCCAGTCGTGTGTGACTCTAGGGTGTGGTGCTCATCCCCATCTCCAAGCCTTAGAGCCAGCATTTGTCTGTAGACAGTTTCCATGGTCACGTGGTCAGCGTGACTAGACATGGAATGCCATTACCTTCTCACTGTGGTGGTACCTATTTATCTTCTCGCAATTACATGCTTTTGAACTTCTAGGTTGACAGGAGCTGGGACACATGATGGGAGCTCACTCCATCGCATGGATTCGATCTTACAACTGCTGGTCTTCTGTACTTGCAGGACAGAGGCTTCTGCGGTTTAACCCGCAGCGCCACCACACCCCTCTGATGTGAGAGGAAACTCCTAAAACTCATGTGTCTGGTATTGGGAGATGAAACCTGGTGTGAATTGAGTTCTCTGAACTACTTCCTTATATCCCTGTCAGATATGCACAGTGACTTCTGCTTTTAGAGATGGAGAAAGTTTGTCAGCAGGGAAAAAAATAGAATTTTATTTTTTGCCAAAAAAATCGGCTGGCCTCTGAAATCCAGGACAGGCAAGTTTTGGAGAAAGAAAACTGAGGCCTTTCTATGTGAGTAGTTTGCAGGCCCAAATTGGCCCTGTCTCACTTGATGTCCTGAGAAAATCCAGTATCAGCTTCTGCTTGACCCAAGGACTGATTGTGAGACATCTCTGGTAGCATGACCACCATATAGTCTACCTGAACTCTGGTTAGCTTCTGCTACAGAAGACTTGACCACTAGACACCTTTGCAGTGAGGAGACAGTGTATGTGTGTAGAGATAATCCAGAACGGCCTGATTGTGTGGACTCAATATGATACCAAAACATAAAAATATAATAACCTTGATTTAAGGTTTGTCAGAGTTCAGCTTCTTGATCCAGACCAGATCTGGATTCAACAGAGATAGTCGGGGAGGCAATGTTAGAGTTTTCTGTAGTATTACCCTGTTTCTCTGAAAATAAGACATGGATGTGTTTTTTTTCATGTACAACAATCTACGTTTATTCAAATACGGTCATGTCACCTTATTCTGGTTGCTACACAATGGTGGAGGGTGGGGTTTCACTTAACTGGGGCTTTTGGGGGGGGCAGGATTTATATTACAAGCATCCTGAAAATCATACTAGGGCTTATTTTCAGGCTAGGTCTTATTTTAGGGGAAACGGGGTAGGAAGGAAAGGGCTATGAAATAATAAAACCTACACTTTGTTTAGTTTGGCGTGAATCTGTACTGCACCCCCAAGAGTTTTAAGACAGCAACATTTGTAAAACAGTAGTATGTCTCAGCTTGCATGCCCAGATACTTGTGAAGGTTTTAAAAATGTTTTAGAAAAATAGAACCACTTCTTAACAAGAAATGGAAAGTCGTCAATGATAGTAATGTCAGAAGGTACTGTGGAAAAGACTGGGACGTTGTTGATCAGTCCTGCTTTAGCTCCCACCTCATGCTGGTTGTTGAGGACTGTGTCCATGTGCACACATACACTTTTTAAATTAACTCCCCTCCCCAGTTTTCCAAAGTAAAATTTATGGGGTATCACCAAGAGAGATGTTCTGGATGCAGTGCAGAACTTCTTTTCCCAAATTAATTTTAGTGTGACTGTAAACAAAATGTTAAACAATAGGCTAAACATTTTTCTTAATCCATGTAGCATTAGTGACTTAACTATAATTACAGAATATTCTGCCAAGGCAGCTCTGAGTCTTGTTTACAGAGAAAGAGATTTCTGAATGATCATGACAACTGGGGCATCAAAACTGAATGATACATTTGTTTTGCATATACTTGACGGATCCCATTCACTACTTAGGTCATTAAAAGGAGCATATTTTGGGAATTTATCATCTTCAAACCTTCTTGAAATTAATGAGAGTTGTAGGATGTTGAGCCGATAGATCTTATTATTTTAAAGAGCCCCACCTTGGCCTGTGAATGAAGTTTGCTGGATTTAACAAGCTACCCTTGTACTGTCTCTTAACATTTTAAGATTACAGTTGGTTTTGCTTTTTAAGTAATAATGCCGACACACACAAATCTTTACAGCTACTGTCATTAACATGTTCAAGCATACATGATTGACTCCATTTTCTGCAAATGCTTAAACAACTTTATAAAGAATTGTCAATTGCATCTTAACTGGATAGCCTGTGTGTGATGATGAGTGCATGTGTTTGTATGTGTGCAAATGTTCACTGTAGAACTAATAAAAACATAGAGGGGTAGGGGGGAAAAAACACCCCATCCTTAGACAAAAAATCCATATTGAAATATTGTATATCTATCTTTGCATTAGCACTGGTGTTTATGTATATAATCAATCTCCTGAAATAGCCCTAATCAAACATGTTATTTTAATGAATATTTTTAAAACATATTTTCAACTGCATTTTTATATTATTTAAGGAATTCTATTCTTATGCTCTTATCCAAATAATAATGTTTGAGTTAAAATAGTATGTAGAAATGACTGACAAATCTGTGTCTTATGTGTGCTCATTTGTGTGTACTGCTGATATACAATGTTTAGCAAAATACTTGAGCGTCATTCTGAAAACTGGTTTCTGGAGACTCATTTCAGTGGAAATTGCTGAAATTATCAGAAGCTATAGGTAGACCTGCAGTTTAGCATATGCTACAGTGCTGCAATGCCTTACTTCCTTGCTAGTAGCCCTATATATATATAGCATGGGGGGGGTGTCAGTCTGGTATAAATAGTTTGGAAAATGTGGTTCTAAAAATCTTGCATGCACATTATTACAGGAGGTCTACACTGGCATTGCTCATTTTATTTCCATTGTGCCACTGTGGAGATGTTGTATTTTATATAACGCTGTAAACTGATTTGAAATATAGCAAGTCGACTCTTCTTCAAATAAAACTAACGATATTAATAACCACAACTGTCAATTCAGAACAAGACAAGTGTTTTAATAAATCTTCACTAATACCCCATACAAATATGAAAGAATGACTAGCTTTCCCTGGGCCTGTTCCCCAGTGACAACCGCCTGTTATGACTTTGAATAATTCCCTCTGGTGGAAAGCAGCCAACGCGGTCCATTATTCCAGATGGCCAGCTCCAATTCGAAGTTCTGCAAATGGTTCTCAGCATTCAGAAAGGCTTCTTCATTTTTATTTCAGTCAGTTAAAAAGAGAAGAGAGAGAGAGAGATCAGCCACTGAATAAGATTTGCAATATAACACATTTTCGTCTATGTTATAAAAAAATTTTTATAGAGGCGTTTCCCCTTCCTCAGCATATATTTAAAGGAAGAGAAATCACTATATTACAAGCCCCACATGCATGGGGTCAAAGCTTTGATCAATGGTCCCATAACAGCTAAGGAGGGGAAAGAAGAACTCCAGGTCATCTTATCCAAAATGCTTATTGTTTAATTCTACCCGTGTGCAGTCATTGGTGAGTTTGTGCTAGTTTGGTCGAAAAACAATTGACAATTGATCTGCCTTTCCCTCATTGCCAGGCGGTGAAGTGAGAAGATCAGTATAAGCCTGTCATACACATGCATCCATGCATGCGCATGCACTGCCATTTGAGGGTCAGTGTGCTGGTGAATGGTGTACATGATGTGTACATGATGCTCCCAAGCCAAAAGGCCCATCTAAGGTGGACCTGATCAGCTGAATAACTCTGATAATTCTGAAAATTTGTTTGAGAGGATAGGAGGTGCATGAATGCTAAGGAGCAGTCATTTTGATTTGAAACAATAACAGGTACAATGGGTATAGCATGAAGAAAATCTGGACCAGTCCCAGTCTCAGAATTACTGTGGATGAATGTTAACAACCGGAAGCACTTGCGTGCCTTGCTTGAAGATTATGAAAATGTTTGCCCAACCTGATGCTGGTTGTTTTTTTAAAGATTTGTGCACCCCTATGGAAAGGGTTGTGTGTAATCAGATGGTGAGAATTCATCTCATGCTGATTTCATTTCATCACCACCATTATTTCTTAGTCCACACTTGGAGTTAACAAATAAGAAAAAGAAAACATAGAATGGGTGTTAATAAAGCTAAAAATATTATTTGTTCAGCTTTTTTTCTACACTTTTAATTGTATTTATTGTATTATAATTTTATGCTCACTACACTTTATGATTTTTACCCCTATGTATTAATGTTGCTATTTTCTATTTTGTTACTTTGTTGTTATTTGTTGTAAATCACCCAGAGTGGCCTTGGCTGCCAGATGGGCAATATATGAATCAAATAAATAAATAAAAATAAATAAATTTTGACAATGCAGGTTTGAGCCATTTTCAAGTGAAAAAATGGCCCTTTACTCATGAAGCTGCTCTGTAGTGAGTTACACATCAGCTGGAATCCAGTAGTAAATCACAACTAGCAGGCCTATTTGAATCAATGGAATTTATGAAGGAGTTACCTCACCAAATCCCCACTGGGTCAATGGGCCTATTCTAGTGGGCCTACTCTAGCACTAAGCAACAGGATTTCATCCAGTGAGTGTTTGAACAGGAACATGGAAGCGATTCAAATGTGAATCTTTTCTCTTTGCCCTCATCTTACATAACTGATCATGGTACATTATGTATCTGAAGCATGTCAAGAGAAATGACAGATTTCCACGTGTCTCTCTTTTTGCTATCTAGCCATCCTTCAACTGAAATTACATGTGCCAGTGGGGAGAGGGGAGGAACAGAGGGCTGCCAAACCTTACAATGATATTCCACTAATGGGATTGTGCACCATCTCAATATTTATATGAATATGCATTGCATCATTTTGACTGGCTGTATGAATTTGCTCTTCACCCGGTTTACCAACATGGCCATGAGTCTGAGCATAAAACTATAGAGCAGGGAACAGAAATGTGTGACTCCCCAGATATTGTTAGCCTTCACCTTGCATCATCATTGACTGGTGGGTATTTTGGCAAGGGCTAATGTCAACACCAATAACCAAGAGTCCAATGAGGTTTGGTGGGCTACATGTTCCCCACCTCATTGTACAGACTGGAATGTTGATACCTGATTAAACTATTCACAGACCCAATTGTACATCCAAAGAGAGATACAAATAGTCTCCTGCTCTGTTTTCAATCAAGACCAAGAAATGAATCAGGCCATGATGTAGTTTTTAATAGCAATGATCCATACTGCATGAAAAGCAAAATATATTGGTAGCAAAGCTTGGAAAGGTTAAGTCTAGAACTCCTAGAATCCTTCACCCAGCATGGATATGCTGTGAAAGAGATTCTTGGAGCTTGGTCCAAAAAAGTAACTTGTCCAAGGTTTGATCACTCCTTGTATCATTGTTAAGAATGCAAATCAGATTAAGTGATTGCATGCATCAAATTTGTAAGCACAGCTTTAATAGGGCAAAGATTAGATAATTTTATAGGCAAAACTAGCTTCAGATTTGATTTCTTATCCCTTTTTTTTCCAGTAGGGAGAAAGTGGGTCAAGTGGCTGTCCCTGTAGCACTATAAGTACGTTCAATAAAATCAAATCTAACTTGTGTTTGAAACATACATTATAAATAGATGTATAGATGGAGTGGATATTGAGAAAAGGGATGTTAAAGATTATGAATATTAAGATTTATATTAATCTATAAGCCTATTAAAGTACAGTAAAACCTGTCCTTCAGACCACCTTTTTAAAGATATCACTTCCCTGATGGGACCACTAAATTTCGGGCCAAATTATTTTCCCATAAAGAACAATGAAAAGAAAATGATTATATTAAGTCTACTTCTACTATGGTTTCTTTTCATTGTTCTGCCAAAAATGATTCCAAATAGTAAGATAACATTGATTTTGACCTTGTTAATGAACCTGAAGAACTTCAAGGAATATCTGACCACACATTTCCCTTTAAATGAGTGTGGAGAGGGAGGTGGCGACTAAAAGATCTCTCCATCCATTTGGCATCCATGTTAGCAGAAGGCATGTCACTTCATTAGTATTTGGAAAGGCGCATGTCTACATATTGTTAACAGTTTATATAGGATTATAGCAGGAAGGGAAAAGATCTTTGCACCAACAATTGTAAAGCAGTTGGACAATGTGTGCAAATTACTGCAGCAGCAAATCTCTTGCTCCAGAGTAGTCTTTCAAAGTTTGATCTACTAAGAAGCAGGGGTTTTCAGCTAGGAACAATAGACCTGCAAACTTGGCATGAGAAAGAATCTCAGGGCAAATGGATGCTATTTCAACCAATCTGCTGCTAACCTGAGATGTGTTGTATTTATTTGTTATACCTTTTATATATCTCATGCTATTTTTTTGTATCAAATAGTTTATTAGAAAAAACAACAAAGGATCACTGTGAAAAATACGATTCTGGGAAGAAAGAATATGTGGCAAGCATGACATAGCCCCACCAGTCATTCAGTATTGGATCAAGAATCAGTGACCAGGAAAAGAAAATGGATTTCTTTTCAAATGCAAAATAAGAGTGTCTAATACAACACATTTGCTAGCTCAGTGGGTTACATACCTGGCTGTGGAGCCAGGGCTCAGGACCTTGATTCCCTACTGTGATGTGAAGGAGAAGAACCAACCTGTATGGCCTAAGACAACCAGTCCAGTCCAGTGCCCTCAAAAGAAGGGAATGCTAAACTACCTCCAAGTACTTCAGTGTTTAGAATATTCTAAAGTGCTGCCATAGGTCAAAATTGACTTGACAGCATGTAATTGTTGTTGTTATTGTTGGTAGTAGTAGTAGTAGTAGTAGTAGTAGTAGTAGTAGTAGTAGTAGTAGTAGTAGTAGTAGTAGTATAAAGCACCAACAACGTACAGTACATTGAGAGGTACACCATAAACAAAGCAAATAAATTAAGATCTAGCCCAGTGCATCCTTGAGGCCTAAAATATTGTCCTAGATTCAATGTGATTTTAGTGGAATGAAAAATTCTGCTATCTTAGATGCAAATGCTGGCGCAAGATGCAGCACACGTGCACAGTCCATGTTGCACAGCCATTTGTGCACTGGAAAATTGTGCTAGATCCCTTTTGTGCACTGACTGTAAAAATTCATTCCAACAAGTATAAATGATCTTATGTATTATATGAACCCCTATGGCATATTTGATTCAGCCCAGTAAGTAGGGAAATCCTTAGTAAGAGGCTGTGATTGGAAAATTACGCTCCTGGAAGCAAGAATTAGATCCTTATCACTTTGATTTAGGTAGTAGTAGTAGTAGTAGTAGTAGTAGTAGTAGTAGTAGTAGTAGTAGTAGTAGTAGTAGTAGTAGTAGTAGTAGTAGCAGCAGCAGCAGCAGCAGCAGTAGTAATAAATAAATAAATAAATAAATAAATAAATAAATAAATAAATAAATAAATAAATAAATAAATAAATAAATAAATAATGTGCTGTCAAGTCAATTCTGAATTACAGCAGAACATTCCAGACTTTCCTAGGTATACAGTATTCAGAAGTGGCTTACCATTCTGGACCCTGTGGGACTATGCAGTTTGTCCCAGGCTACATAGGATGGCTTTTCTCCCAGGAGGCACATTGAGGAATTGAACTCCCAAACTCTGGCTCAATACCTAACTCACTGAGTTCTTCAGCTGACTCTACATACTATCAATTTGATACCAACTTATGGTGACCCTTTTAAAGGTTATCTAGATACAGAGTGCTCATGACTGGTTTACTCGTCTCTCCTTCTAGGAATGCCCTGGGACAGTGCAGCTTGCCTACTTAAAATAGATCTGTGCTGAAGGGGCAATGGAATAGCAAGTCTCTGTAGTGATATTACGTGCCTGTATCTATCTTCATGTTTTATATCAAGGTCTTAAAACATATCTACTGTACATCTGGAACTTCTTTCTTTAGATCCTTATGCAGAAAAAACTCTTTGGGGGACAGTGATACCTTGAGATGCCATTCCTTTTGGAATTAAAGATATTTGTAATATTATATTCTTCTGCAGGCAGTTTCTGCTCTGGCACATTGTGGTGCATGGAAGTTAATGATATGCAGTGCTGCCTCGCATTACGATGTTAATTCGTTCCAGCGAAATCGCTGTAGAACAAAAAGATCATAAAGCGAAATTAAAAAGCCCATAGAAATGCATTAAAACCCGATTAATGCATTCCTATGGGCTTGAAACTCACAGTCCAGCGACGATCCTCCATAGCGCAGCCATTTTTGCTGCCCGTGCAGCGAGGAATCCGTCCCAGAAAACAGCGGGTGGCCATTTTTTTACCTGGCGGCCATTTTGAAACCGCCGATCAGCTGGCCGAAAATCATTGTTTTGCAAGTATCGGTTCCTGAAGCAGGGAACTGATCATCACAAAGCAAAATTCCCCCATAGGAGACATCGTTTTGCGATTGCAAAACTTCATCGTTATGCGATTTCATCGTAAAATAGAGCATTCGTCTTGCGAGGCACCACTGTGTATTTTTGTAGCATCCCATTGCGTTGGTGTTGGTGTTTCTTTATTGTTTCCCTCTTTAAAATGTCAGATCCATGGGAAGTTCATTGCATTTGCAATAGTCATTTAGAATGACAGCACTACAAGAGTAGTTCTGAAGAAGCTACTTCGATGAGTAGCGAAACATTTCAACCTGAGAAGAATGAAGTCCAGTTGCCATCACTCAACTTCCAGATAACCTCACCTGGATGACTGATAATGTTCACAGATATATAACTACAAGAGTGGTATACTAGCACACTGACACCACTGGATTAAGGCCAGTAAAGTCTTTGCTAAGTGAACATGTCAAAAGCTGCTAAGTTAGTCTGGCCCTTTTGTCCAAGTCGGTGTTTTTTGAGTCAAGAGCCCTTTTTCATGATAGCCAAGTAACCTGCAACCCCCCTGCAATATTTGCATATAAAGGCATTTTTAGTGGGTTAAACTATTGTGAGAAGCCAAACTTCCCTGGAAAAGACAATAATGTTAGGAAAAGAAGAAGAGAGAATTTGAGCCATGGCCTTCATTTTACGAGACCTTAGCAGAGTTTTTTTTACTATAAGAGTGAGGTTTTTTGAGGGTGGGGATCATTAATTCATAGGGGCTCCCAATAGCAGCAGCAATTCGTCAACACATGACAGCAAATATCTACTGCCTGATGGGGAGGGTCCTCTCCCCTCCACTTGGCTGGGATTGCAATTTGGGTTCTGCCTGTTCCCCAGCTTTTCTGAGATTCCCTTCCAGCCCAACTGGGATGAACTCACCAACATCATTTCCAGGCACAACTGGGGAGAGAATCCCCAGGTCCCAGGAGGAAGAGGCAGGGGATGAGAAACCCCAATTTTCTCCTAAGAAATTAAAAAGACAAAGGGGAAGGGACTTTTTTAACTGCACACTCCATCCTGCTGCCACCCCCAGCTCTGTTCCTCTCTAGGAACCCAACTCAGTACTTTTAATGCTTGCTGATAAAAGAAAGCAACTAGTAACCCATTAGCTTTATCATAGGCATATAGATAGAAACCCCTGGTTTGTTTAACCCTGATGACCCTCCTCCCGGAAAACACTTTGCCATCTCCTAGGATTTGTGACCTGCAGTTTTGGAACCCATGGTCTAAGATGAAATTCTAGTGGTTAAACTATTTTAAAAACACTAGCAGTCTAAGAGGGATTCGTTTGCTGATATATTTAAGAATGCAGTCATTTTAACATACATCTGTAGTACAGTAATGCATTATCAAATTATAAAGTTTGTTTGTAGACCATAAAACTATAAAGATACACTGAGCAGGTGGCCACCTACAGGGAGCTGCACTAATTATTATTTGTGAATTACTTTATCCATGAAATCACAATTTTTACAAGAACTTTATATATATAATGAATTTTGCAGAAGGCTTATTTGCAAACAGCTTATTGTCTGGGGTGAGACTTTGGTTGTTTAAGTACTGTCATTCTGGCAGAATATTCATTTAGATTTTCATGCTCTAGTCAACACCTTGGCAGTCCTTAGAGTTTTACACTTGGATTAAAAATACATTGGATTCATAAAGCATATTGTTAGTAAAATGAACCTGGGACTTCCCTATTGAATACCACATCTTCTGATTTTCCAGCAGCAAATGAGGTAGAGAATGAACAGATCTGTTTGAAAGTGTAGGAGCCACCTTTGCTTTGAGTAAAAATTGACTCATAATCACTCATAACTGCCCAGAGTAGACCTTTGCTCTAGATGGGCGGCATAGGAATCTAATAGATAGATAGATAGATAGATAGATAGATAGATAGATAGATAGATAGATAGATAGATAGATAGATAGATAGATAGATAGATAGATAGATAGATAGATAGATAGATAGATAGATAGATAGATAGATAGATAGATAGATAACTATAGTTTCTATTCATGAAAGCTATGGCCCAGTCTTTGGATAGGAAGATCACAATCTCATATAACTGTATGTTATTGCATAATCATGTATAATGGTGCAATATCGTATAAGGAGCAGGTTCCATCTCAAAGAAGAATTATGGACTTTTAAACCATTTATGTAGTCGTTCTCAGCATAGTTTCTTTGAACGTGCTTTTTCAGATGTCTGAAATGTTTTCTGTCATAGAACAGTGGTTAAGAGCATAAGTGATCAGTTAAGAGAACTAAGATATCCCAACCATAAACATAGGTATAAACTGAGATATCACTTCTCAACCTCAGCTGTAATAAGAAGAAAATTGGAAGGCTATCCTGTAAGGATCACACATGAATGCAAAATATTTTAAAGACATGGAAAGAGTGCTAAATAGATATGGTTTACCCAGAGCTAGTATAGCTCAGTGCATTGGAGCACCTGGCTGTGGAATCAGGAGTTTGGGTCCCCACTGTGCTTCCTGGGAAGCTGCATGGCTGAGTATTTGTGTAAAAAAATTCTAAAACAATTTGTTTTAGAATTAGAATTGACTTAATTCATATAATTATTTTACTATTCACTATTGTCAGTCATTGTTGACAATACTGAGGTGGAAGAACCAATTGTCTAACTCAGCAGAAGGCAGGGTCTTATATGCTAATCCAAGTCCTGATACTGCCCACCTCTTCCGATTCTCAGGAGATGAAGAAGCATTCCTTTAGAAGACGCCCCAAGTCTGGAATTTAATCAATAACAATAATTAGATGCCTTCAAGTCAGTTCTGATTTATGGTAGTCCCTTTCAGGCTTTTCTAAGTAGAGAACATACAGCAGTGGTTTACTATTCCCATCTTCTGGGGCCATCCTCATAGAATCATAGAAAAGTTAAGCTGGAAGGGGCCTACAAGCCCTTCAGGTCCAACCCCCTGCTCAATGCAGGAATACAATCAAAACATATCCTGCCAAGTGATTATCTAAGTTTTTCTTGAACGCCTCCAGTGTTGGAGCACTCACCAACTCCCGAGGTAACTGGTTCCACTGTCGTACTGTTCTAATAGTTAGGAAGTTTTTCCTGATATTCAACCGAAATCTGGCTTCCTTTACCTTGAGCCCATTGTTGCATGTCCTGAACTCTAGGATGATTGAGAACAGATCTTGACCCTCCTCTGTATGACAGCCTTTCAAATATTTGAAAAGTGCTATCACATCACCCTCAGTCTTCTTTTCTCAGGCCTAAACATGCTCAGTTCTTTCAGCTTTTCCTCATAAGGCTTGATTTCCAGTCCCCTGATAATCCTTGTCGCCCTCCTCTGAACATCTTCCAATTTGTTAGCATCCTTCTTGAAGTGTGGTGTCCAGGACTGGACACAATACTCAAGGTGAAACCTAACCAGTGCTGAATAGAGAGGAACAAGCACCTTGTGGGATTTGGAAACTATACTTCTATTAATCCACCCTAAAATAGCATTTGCCTTTTTTGTAGCCACATCACACTGTTAGCTCATATTTAGCTTCTGATCTACGACAATTCCAAGATCCTTCTCGCTCGTAGTTTTGCTGAGCCAGGTATCCCCCATCTTGTAACTGTGCAATTGGTTTCTTTTTCTGAGATGCAGTACTTTGCACCTATCCCTGCTGAATTTCATTCTGTTGCTTTTGGTCCAGTGCTCCATTCCTATCAAGATCATTTTCAATTTTGTTTCGGTCTTCCAGGGTGTTAGCTGTTTCACCCAATTTGATTTTTGTTTCTGTCTTCCAGGGTATTAGCTGTTCCACCCAATTTTGTATCATCTGCAGATTTGATTAGCATTCCCTGCACTCCCTCATCCAAGTCATTAATAAAAATATTGAGGAGCACCAGGCCCAGAACTGAGCCTTGGGGAACCCCACTTGTTAATTCCTCCCAGTTAGAGAAGGACTCATTAACCATCATCTTCTAAGTACGATTCTGTGGCCAATTGTGTTTCCACCTGACACCTGATCTATCCAGTCCACACCTAGTTTGCTTGCTAATCAGGATATCACGGGGCACTTTGTCAAAAGCTTTGCTGAAGTTAAGATATACATCTACAGCATTTCCTCTATCAGGGAGGTTACCTGATCAAAAAAAGAGTTGAAATTAGTTTGGCAGGATTTGTTCTTGACGAATCCGTGTTGGCTTCTAGTTATTACTGCATTGTTTTCTAGGTGCTTGCACAATGACTGCTTTATCATCTGTTCCAGAATTTTGCCTGGGATTGATGTCAGGCTGACTGGTCTGTAGTTCCCAGGTTCCTCTTTTTAGCCCTTTTTGAAGATAGGGACAAGATTGCCCCCCTCCTCCAATCCTCTGGCACTTCACCCGTTTCCCATGATTTCAAGAAAATAATGGATAGCGGTTCTGAGAGTTCTTCAGCCAGTTCCTTCAGTACTCTCAGATGCAGTTCATCCAGCCCTGGAGATTTGAACTCGTTCAAAGTGGTAAGGTATTCCTTGTCTATTTGTTTATCAATCTTCAGCTGCAATCCTGTCCCCACCACTTGCACTTCCAATTTGTTTGGAAGTTCATAGTCTGTCTTATGGGAAAAGACTGAACTAAAATAGGAATCGAGCACCTCTGCCTTTTCTTTGTCCTCTGTTATCATTTTTCCATCTCCATTGCAGAGCTCTGCCACTGTGTCTTTTGTCTTTTGCTACTCACATGCCTGAATACTGCTTTTTTATTGCTTTTAGTGTCCCTAGTTAACCTCAGCTCATTCTCATATTTTGCCCTTCTAATGCCATCACTTCATTTCCTTGCTCCTGGGATTGCACAGTTTGCACAGGGCTACAAAAGCTGGCTCATGTCCTAGAAGGCAGAGTGGGAAATTGACCTCCCGTACTCACTGAGGTATCCAACCAGCAGCAGTTTGAAAATCTTATTTCCTTTGGTCAGACTTGACCTCTCACCTTGCAACTGTGTAAATTCAACTATTTATGAACATTAATAATAACTATGTGCTATCAAGTCATTTCTGATTTATGGCAACCCTTTTCAAGGTTTTCTAGGTAGAGAGCACTCAAAAGTGGTTTACCATTCCCTTCTTCTGGGCAGGGACTGTGCAGCTTGCCCAAGGCTACACAAGCTGGCTCTTCTTTCTGGAGGCACAGTGGGAAATCGAATTCCCAACCTCCAGTTTTGCAGCCAGATACTCAACTCACTTCATTATCCGGAACTAAATTAATGGAATCTCTTGTTCATTTAAATATACTTTTTCTTACTCTATCCTCTGATACAGCAAGTGACCCGTTCATAATTTTGCAAGTAGAGTCTCTCCCTGCCTTCTCTTCACCCATCTCTAGCAGCTTTTGTGAGGAAGGCATGGTTCATACATATAATTCCCAGCAATTCCACATGTGGATCTTTCCTCCTTTTTTGGAAGGACAAGAATTGTGTGAATTTCTACCATGGTTGCATACAGAGTCTGCTATGTCAAATGTAATGCCCCCAAATGCCATGTGATGCTGGGACATATGCACCTTCCAACAACATAGAAAAGAATGTTATCACCTGTTAATAGATGGCCTAACCATTTACTTTTGTTGCCCTAAATAAGTTCCCATATATTTTGAATTGTTCAAACCATTTCCCCCAATAAATGTGTATAAGTATACCCCGATTTCAGGCCGTGTAACTCTGAAGAAAAAAAGCTACAAGAATCAAGTTGCTGCTTAATGTCCATTTGCCCCCCTCCTCCCATTTTCAATCCCTTTGTCATGGTTGAAAACTGGCACTACAAAACTTGCAAGACCTGAGGAAAAAAAGAGATCGAGGAATGTCTGTGAAAAATGAGTCTATGCCAAGGTGCCATATATTGCAGGAAAAAAGAAATCATATGTGTATGAAAAGCCATAAGCCTGAAGCTTTGGAGAGAGTTGTACAATTGACAATCAAATGGAGCTTAAAGGGAATTACGAGATTTTCAGCTAAAAGGCCTGAAATAAAGAAAAGTAATATTTTACTGCAAAAAATTGCAAATGTCAGGAGTAAATCATAAGACTCTGCACCACTGAGCTACTTGCCAGCTCTACAGCTTCCTGAGTTCTTACCACAGGGAAAGACCAACTTTCATGCTCAATAAAACTTAAGAACTTTAGGAATACATTTAGAAATGTAAATCATCTATTTGTGACTTTTTTCTTGCTAAATGGCTAATTATAAAAGACAAATGATTGAATGTATGTGCTCTTTGACTGGTAACCTATTCCTTCATTTGTTTTAGGGCATATTATTATCATTCTGTTTGTTCCATAAGATGCACACCAATTCTTTCCCATTTAATGGAAAAATGAAAGGTGGAAAGAACATGGTTTCTTGTCTTCCATCTCCCTCCTCTTCCTGTTTTCAAAGCATTTCCTAGGAACCCTTGGAAATCACTTCAGAACATGCAAACAATGAGCCAGCCTGTAAAATGGAAAGGCCACTGCTTAGCTGCCCAAATGGCTTGTTGTGGTCCAAGGCTGGACAGGTGGTGCCACAGATTGAATCTGTTGTTGTTGGAAGGATTTGAATCACAAACAGAGTGATAAAATTTTATGGCAAGGAGCAAGGGGAAGTTGCAAGATTGTAGAGTAAAAAAGTGTTCCCCTACATAAATCTATCTTAATAGCTTTGAATTGTGAAGCGTAAAGCAAAAGAATAAATTGAATGATATCCTAAATATAAGTTTACGCACACATTACTATACATATACTAGGCGTGACAGACATTTATTTATGCTATGCATTTACACACAGTTAAGGGCCCTTATTTGCATAAGATTGTAGATCTAGTGTAGATGAGAGAGAGAGAGAGAGAGAGAGATGTTGTTCAAGCATCTGCATTAAGAGCACAAACATATAGGATGCAGAGATTTATATTAACACGATTTCACAGTACTCCCCTAAATGTTTGTCTTTTGTATACTCAGAAATTAGGAGAAAGAAAACTCGTTCTTCTTGTAGGAAGTCCTTGTTCATTGACCAGCAATGCCACAGAGACTGCTGAGACTTCTTTCTTGAATGTTGACCCTTAAAAGATCGTCACTCCAAGATTGTCAAGCCCAGTGCTTGAGCTACTGTGCACTTAAGCCAGTTCTGGCTGAAGTATCCATTCTGAATGGTTTCCCCATTCTTGAATGACAGCACCCAGAATCCACCAGGTAGAATGATGGCCATGTTGGTAGGGCGGTTGTGTTATCCAAATAAGTAATGTCTCCAGGATCTGGGGGTGTTTTTGAGGGGGGGAGTGTGGGTGTAAGATTTCTACAAAACAGATGCATTTCCTTGTGTTGTAGTCAAATAAAATTAAACAAAGTGGTTTATTTGGTTGGTTAAAAAATGACAGGAAAAATCAACTTTTAAAAATGTTAACAACGTTGACACTTAACTGGTTCACTGCCCTAAGAGGATCGCATCCCAGTCTCTGTAGGTCCGCTAAGGGCTTCCACCACACAGATATCTAGCAAAGATGCAGGGGTGCCATATTTCCAGCCCGGCTGATGCATTGATCTCAGTGGATTTTGAGATATAAACTTCAATTTGGCCCCCAGTCATTTAGTGGACAGTGCCACCAACAGCTCTGACACCAGGTTATTTGTTGTGGCTGTTTTGCTGTCCCTGTTTGCACATTAATCCAGTGACAATTAGGTGTCAGCGAGCGTTGATTCTGCTCACTGATAGCCTTGGGCTGTGCACTTGAAGCCCTAATCAGGAGTGTAAACTCTGCTATATTTCAATTTGGAGAAGCGCTCTTCCGCTAAGAGGCCCCTGGCACTGCGATAAATAAAACGCCTATTTACTCTATTGCCACACTTAGACATCTAATGCACTTACTACCAGCCCCCTAATCATAGCCTCCAGTTAAATCCGCCTATAAATCACTCCATTCTCATCCTGCAGATTAGTGAAGCCATTTTCCCCAAACCCCACAATGAACACTGTTTCCTTTTCTTGTTAGTCAAAAGCTAGATGATTTTTATTAGGTTAAAGACGAGCTCACAGATGGTAAATCGCGTGGAGAGAAATGAGCTGGAGAGTTACACGGTGGAGTGCGGGCCATGCAGAAGCCTGGGGAGGGGGGGGGAGGGAGAAGGGCAACCAGCCACCAGCCGAAGCAGAAGCGAGTGAGAAACAAACAACTCCTTCCCTCCTTTTCTGGGCTCACACTGTCCTTCTCTTCTTTGCCCTCCTTTTTAAATTCCAGTCCAATGATGGAGCCATTTGTTCAGCACAGGAGGGTGGCTTGTAGGGTGTGGGAGGAGCAAATATTCCAGGGGTAGGTGAGATTTAGATGTTTTCCAGGGAGGGGGACGTTACTTTAGCTCAGAGATAAGAGATGTTGCGTACTCAGAGCTGCATGAAGTTCCCCAAAAGCCCCCTAGTGTCCCTTGCCATCAAATAATATCTATAAAGAAAATGTTCTTTCTCATACATGGAAGCCTTCAGGAGTGATTCCCCCCCCCCAGTAAAACAGAGTGTAGGGCTCTCCCCAGTCCCTTCAAACCCCAAACCCACCCACCCATCCTGAAAAGGAAACTGGAAATGGTTTTCTAGCAACATTTGGCTTTGATTCCTTTGGACTTTTTCAGATTTGATCCTCTGGACCTTCTGAGATTCGCCACGCCTGTCTAGATAATAAGATTACTCAAAATGAGTTCTGAGTGGAGAATGCTTTACTCCATCTCAGCACCTTCATTGATGGCATCTAGGAACTGGTGCATATGTCGTCAGCTCCTGTAGACACAATGTTCCAGTTGCAATGCTCTGATGAAGGGATCTCAGTAAAAAGCTGAAAGTCATCAAAACATATAGCAATAACATTATATTCAAAGTTGTGTTCCTTTCATAGTAGTTAACATTGTCTTCCCATTGATACTTCTATACATGCAGCATTTCAAATGCTAAACTTGCATGGGAAAATAGCCACAAATGATTTGTGTACACAGAAAAAAAACTGTGACTATGTACTAGGGTTTTTTTTTTTAATCACATTCTTAGAATCATCTATCGTTTTCCCCAATGAAGCAAAATCATAGTTCATTTTCAGTTTTTCATTCCCTTCGTACAGATGCATATACAAACTCTTAGCTACAGAAGTTTTTTGAAATGTGCGTATATTTTACAAGAAGAGACACTGGTGTAGACCCAACTACTACTCCCAACTAAAGTATATCCTTTGGATCAATTGTCGAATTATATAACTTCACATTGGTAGCTGGTTAGACAGCTTAGTCAGTTGGAGCAGCTGGCTATGGAACCAGGGTTTGGGAGTTGGGTTCCCTGCTGCGCCTCACAAGAGAAGAGGCACAGTCCGAGAGTGCCACTAGAAGAAGGGACTGGTAAACCACTTGTTTCATTTGAAAGTCAGACCTTTAGAAAATTCACTCACTTTTGAAGAACAGTGATCCACATGCCATTATATAACTGAGCTAGTGATGTACAGTATAACAATATCATAAAGGCTGTCTGAGATTCTCAGCAGATTAAATTGAATTACAGTATTCCCAAATTGCAAACTAGGCCTTTGAGCAAACTCAGCTACCATTTTCTTTTTAGTTGTCCTGGGCGACAGCAGGTGAAGGAAACCTACTTTCAGAAACATCACATATGGCTGTGACTCATTTACAGATACTTGGAGAAGCTATATCCTCACAGGAAAAGCTATATCCCCATTGTCTGCCAAGGGTGGGTGAAAACCAGGGGAACACAAGTCTCCTTTTGCCTAAGGCACGAGGTGAACCGTCTCACACGGACATTGCAGGAGGGTGGTAAAAGTCACCACGGCATAACATCCTTATCAAATGCAGAACTGATGGGCTACCAAAAGAAACCATGGCCTTCTTCCTGGGTTCCGTGCTCCACTCTTTGACTCCAAAGACACTGGCCAGCTTGTGTGATAAAAGCTATCTAGAAAGGGTCCTCACAGAAAAGGTACAGTGGGAGTGTGAAGGGTTAGAAGGTAGAAGTGAGCCGTCCGCAGAAATAAAAGTAAAAGACAAAGACAACGGAAGGAAACAACAGGTTAACAGTAAAAGTGGCGAAGAAGACAAGAAAGAGTTAATAGAAGGAGAGGGGGAAGGGAAGGTAGAGGTATGCTTGGCTGAAGGAGAGTGGGGGGAGTCAGAAGTGACAGTTGGGGAGGAGTACAAGGATGAAGAGGGGGTTGTGTGGTTCAGTTCAGTGGTGAAAGCTTATGAAGAAAGGAAAAAAGAGGAAAGAAGGAGAGCATTCGAGAAAGTTAGATTTCAAGGGTTAGTGAGAGACTTTCCGAATCTAAAAGTAGGCGGTTTGCTGCCTAATCCTCCTGATCCTCAAGGGATACCTCACCGAATAACCGTCCGGGAGTGGGACGTGATTGTGGCCCCAAGGGAGGTTGAGTTAATAAGAGCTAGGGAGAGCGCCACAGCATCTCTGCCTGAAGGTCCAGATGCGGGAGGATGGATCCGTCATCGATGCTGTGGGACAAGCTGCACGGTGAAGAGTCTCCCGAATCCTTGGATGGCGCCCAAGGAGCCACATGGAGGGCCACCCCGCTGACTCAATGGGACGTTAATCACAGTTTAAATGTTAATGTTAACGGCCAGTTGCCGGTGTTGGAACCGTTGTTGTCATTTGAAGAAGTGCAGGTGGATGTCAAAGAAAGTAAAAGTTCTGATGTTAAATGCAAAAAGACGCATCCGTTATCATTTTGCGCCGCCATGGAGGGGTCGCCTGAGGGAAATAACGAACCTTTTCACAGGGAGACATAGGCATAAAACGTTCCCTGTCTGAGATCATTGTTGCTAGGTTCTATTTAAAAAGTTGGTTAACGTCACTGGAGCCAAACAAAATAACAAGGAGGGGGGGGTGCCAGGACTTCTTTTTGCATCATGTAAATAGAGGGTGCATTGCAGCACGTTCACTACCCCGCCATTCCATTACCTAAGGGAACTGCCTCAGTTTGGCCAAACATATTTTGGCTTTCCATAGCACAAACATAAGCTGTTTATGACAAAAGCAAGAGGGTTCCCCCTGGACATTCAGAGGGAGCTGTCCCTGAGCACAAAGCATAGCTGAGAATACTGTCTTGGCATTCCTTAAAGAAGTCTTCACACGTTTCTGGCTACACAATGCTTGCACCATACAGTGGACCCTCTACTTACGGAATTAATCCGTATTGGAACGGTGGCTGCAAGTCGAAAAGTCTGTAAGTTGAATCTCCATTGACCTGCAATGCACTGAAAACCGATTAATCCCATAACTGGCGGGTTTTATTCTATTTTTGTTCCATTTTGGTTTTTTCTGGTCTGTAGGTCGATTCTCCGGCTGCAAGTCGAATCTAAATTTTGCAGCCAGAGAAGTCTGTAACTCGAAAAGTCTGTAAGTCGAGCCGTCTGTAAGTCGAGGGTCCACTGTACTATCAAGGACATCCACCTTTGCTACACAACAGGGGTTCAAACCACAGAAGACAAATGAAGAAGCTGCAACCACTCTCTGCTTGACATCCATTCACATAGGATAACAGTTGTGATTCAGTGTAAAAAATGACTTTAAGCCACAGAGAGTTTGAGGGGAAAGGTTATATAAATTGCAACCAAAGATGTGTGATTCAATCCCAAGAGCCTCCAGTGAGGACTGCCAAAGACTCTTTGGAAAGTTGCTGCCAGTCAGTGTGGCTGTCCTGAGGTACATGGCCCAAGGGTTGGACTAAGCATGAGACAGCTTTTTCTATTTAGAGTGCATAGCTATCTATCTGGCTTGTGCTCCAAAGATTATACGGAGCATGTGCAAAAGCTTGACACACACACACACACGTTAATTACATGTGCAAAACATTATCCAACAAAGAAAGAGAAAACAGTGCTCTTACAAGTCACTTAGTGGTTACTACAATCAGGGTTCATTTCGTATCTCAAACAGTCAGTATTGACTTAGGGTTCAAGAAAGGTGGATTCAAATCCCACTCTGCAAAGAGCGCAACTGGATGGATGACCTTGGACCACTCACACTCTCCCATCTGGATCTATATTGCAGGACATAGTGATGGGTAGGGGAGGCGAACCATGTATACCAACTTGAAGTCATTGGAGGAACAATGGGATAGAAAAGGATAAAATAATGATAAATAATACCCCGAGGTGCTCTTGATAACACTGTGGTTTTAATGCAGGCTATTTCAAGCTATGTATGAGTGAGATGCCATGTAACACTTGGACATGATTGCTGGTTTGTGAGAAGGAGGAATGGATGAAAAGCAAGCAGCAGCTGTAGCCTTACTGGCCTGAGGTCTTCAATTGCCCACCCATTCATTCTCAGGCTGCTCGGGGACCCTTCAGATCCCTCAGTGACCCGCATTCTCCTCTCTCTGTCCCTGCCTGCCCCTTGATTTGCCTCTGCTAAAAGGACGGATTGCTGTGAAGGGCCTCCCCCCTCTAATCTCTGTTTAACTATTTCCATATGATAACTGCTTTGAAGCCCTACAGCCCAATGAAAAGGCCAGAAGCCACAGCTCTGTTGTGGGGGGTCCCCAGGGGACAAAGTATGTAAACAAAGGCCAGCTCAGTAGCCCTTTACACCTCGCTTCCCTCCTCTTTTTCTTGCCTGGATCTCAGGTGGAATTAAAGGGATTAAAGCTGGGAGTAAATGAGGCGAGTGTGCAAAATGACTCCTTTCTGAACCAAACGGCATGTTTCGTGCTGAGGAAATGAGATACACATTTAAATCTCATCCATCCACCGCCTGTGGCCACCACCGTGTACCTGCCTACTTAGCCCAAGGGTTAATTAATTGAGGCTTCAATGCACTGTTGCAAGAGCATTATTGCATTTGATACTCTACATCTGTGATTTAAAACTCTTTCAGTCCCTTGTCAGCAAGGGAGGGTTTTTAACTAGGAAATTAGCATTCAGATAAGGGTATGCTCTATTTGCTTCTGAAAGGAAGGAAATATTAAGGATGCTAGTGCACAGACCACGCTATAATATTCTGTCCCATCATGGCTAGGACTCCTGAGCCCAGCTTCCCAAAAGGGGGGGGGGGTGTCATGTAGGAGGATCAAGATACATCCTGTGATAACTGTGTATTCTCTAAAACAGGCATGGAATCATAGGAAACAAGCCACCCCATGCATTTAAACATAGATGGTGGTATAATCTTAATATATTAAAAATATGCTGACATATTTGCTCTTAAGTGTGTAATTATTCCAGGGCAATGTTTTGGAATTATGTTGATGGCTTTGTATGCAAGGCAGTTATTAGTAGGATGAGAATATTGAGAATACTGGACTTAGCTTTTATAGTCTACTAGCAAGCAGGAAATATAATAATCATAGTCTTAGAACTGCAGATCTGGAAAAGACCCTATAGATTATTGAGTCCAGTCTCTGTCAAGGAAGCACAGTGGGAAACTGAACTTCCAAACTCCGGCTGCACAGCTAGATACATAAATCATTGAGCCAGCCAGCAGTTCATGAAATATTTATTCTCTTTCCATCTCAGTCTCATGTATTGCATTTGGCACCTATGCTCTATTTAGAAGCAAAAATTACAAAACGGAGGCTGTTGTACTTTGGACACATCATGAGAAGAAAAGTCTCACTGGAAAAGACAATAATAGTAGGAAAAAATGAAGGCCACAGGAAAAAGAGGATCACCATATAGATGAATTCATCCCATAAAGGAAGCCACAGCCTTGAATTTTCAAGAAAGAACTGAGCAGGGCTGTTATTATTAGAACATTCTGAAGGACATGCATTCATATGGTCATCATAAGTTGGAGGTGATTGGTGGCACAAAACAAAAATGGTCCTCAGCTACTCAAACACATTGCACATTTTTTAGCTGTCCTGCAAAATGTTGAAAGAATCCAGAATCTTCAGGTGGGGAGAGCTATAAATATGTACTGAAATGCACGAAGTGGTAGCATGTGTAATTTTGGAGCCTTAAAATACAGTGGACTAGACACTCTATCTGTGTCTGTGTTAGAAAATGTACTTTTTGAATTATAATTCCCAGAATCTCCGATCTGGTGGCCATGCTGGCTGCTGGATCCTAGGAACTGCATTCCAAAAAAGTGCTTTCTCTGCCTAAAATACAAGAAAACAGAGCTAAATTTTGCATATGGATGTTCTCTATTTGTGAGGGAGCCCTTATATTTCCTACAGATCAGTTCCTTTCAATCAGTATTTTGCTGGGGTTAGCCTGACCCAGATGAATAGAAAACTGAGTCGAATACTTTAGTTGACACCGGTTTTCTGGATGTAACTTTGTCCCCTTCTTGTCCAGTGATAATGGATACATTTCAATTTGTGCAGCTTCAGGATATGGACAGGATCCTTGGAGATCCTACCACATTTACTGGATCTTTGCCCGTCCTGGCTTATAAAAGCAGCCGTGGGGGTATCTGGCCAAGTGAGTAAGAGTAGCAGTAATGAAGGCAGGATATTAGCATACTTATTTATTTAAAATATTTTTACCATACCTTTCTCCTAAGGACCCAAGGCAACTTACAACATTAAAACACAATACTTAACGTAGGCAGTAATAAGACCACTACTAAAGAAGCCCTCCTGGTATCCCACCGTATTGGGCAACTATTGGCAAGTCTCTGATATTCCATTTTATGGCAAAGTAGTGGAGTGTGTAGTGGTTTCTCAGCTCCTAGGATTCCAGAATAAAGTGGATTATCTAGATTCATTTCAGTCTGGCTTCAGGCCTGTCTGTGGGGCAGAAACAGCTTTGTCACCAGGCTTGTTACCTGACAGGGAGAGTGTGTCCCTGTTGGTTCTGCTGGACCTCTCAGCGGCTTTTTGATACCACCAGCCATGTTATCCTTCTGGCTGCTCTCTGGCATGGGAGGTGGTGGGGTGATCTCATAAGGTGGTGCTGGGAGACTCCTGTTCAGCACCCTTATATTTGGTCTTTGTTCCCCAAGCTATTTAACACATACATTAAACTGCAGGAAAAGGCTATGTAGAGTGTTGTAGGTTGATGGCACCAGTATGCAGATATCACCCACCTCCATGTCTCCTTTCCATCTAACTCTTAGGAAACTATTCCTTTTCTAAACCAATGTCTGTCATTAGCAATGGACTGGCTGGAGGGAAGAGGGATGTGGTGGCGCTGCAGGTTAAACCGCAGAAGCCTCTGTGCTACAGGGTCAGAAGACCAGCAGTCATAAGATCGAATCCACGCGATGGAGTGAGCTCCCGCCGCCTGTCCTGCCAACCTAGCAGTACAAAAACATGTAAAAATGTGAGTAGATAAATAGGTACCACCACGGTGGGAAGGTAACAACGTTCTGTGTCTAGTCGCGCTGGCCACGTGACCACGGAAACTGTCTTCGGACAAATGCTGGCTCTACGACTTGAAAACGGGGATGAGTACCACCCCATAGAGTTGGACACGACAGGACTAAATGTCAAGGGGAACCTTTACCTTTACCTAAGGCTGGAGGAAAACAGACTGAAATTTAATCCAGGCCAGAAAGAGGTGCTCCTGGTTCACCAAAAGGCTGATGATAGAATTGGGGTTCAGTGCATGCTGGATAGGGTTACACTCCCTCTGAAAACGCAAATCTGCAGCTTGGGTGTGTTCCTGGAGTCATTGTTGAGTCTTTGAAGGCCAGGTTTTGGTTATGGCAAAGAGAGCATTTGCACAATTAAAGCTGCTGCACCAGCTGCACCCATTCCTTGAGAAGTTGAATTTGGCTGCAGTGACATATGAGATAATCCATGTGTGTTACTGTAATGCACTGGTTCTTAACCTTGGGTTACTCAGGAGTTTTGGACTGCAACTCCCAGAAGCCTTCACCACCAACTGTGCTGGCTGGGGTTTCTGGGAGTTGCAGTTCAAAAACATCCGAGTAACAAAGGTTAAGAACCACTGCTGTAATGCATACTACATGAGAGTGCCCTTGAAGACAGTTTGGAAACTTCAGCTGGTTCAAAATGCAGCACCCAGACTGCTGATGGAGGCCAGTTACAAGAAGCAAATAATTCCTGTGTTACATTAGCACCACTAGCTGCCAGGCTGTTCCCAGGCCCAGTTCAAAGTGCTGCTTATGACCTTGGATCCGGGCTACCTGAAGCACTGTATAATTTGCATGAGCCTTCTCGGCTCCTAAAATCTTCAGAAGAGGCCCTTCTCTCTGTCCTCTTCTCCTCATTGGAAATTAGAAGGGGACAAGAGGAATGTTTGAGGGGGGACAATGCTATGTTATCTTGAAAGGTTTGGTTGGCCTGTAGTCGCTTGTCCTTTCAGCCACAGTCAAATATCTGCTTTTTAGATGGGTTTTTGTAATTAAATGGGGCAAGAGTGACTCTTTTCTGGATGCTGTGTATACATTTCTTTTAAGCCACCTGGAGTGGACGAGTCGCCCAGATAGGCGGGGTATAAATAAATAAATAAATAAATAAATAAATAAATAAATAAATAAATAAATAAATAAATAAATAAATAAATAAAATGAAAATAAATAAATAAATAAATAAATAAATAAATAAATAAATAAATAAATAAATAAATAAATAAATAAGTTTGTTTTTAAAGCTTTTTAAAATTTGTTTTTAGCATTATAATTTATTGTGTTTTTAGACCAGCTTGATTTAATCATTTGTGAGCAGCCTTCAGTCCTTTAGCTGAGAGAAAGGTAGCATGGAAAGGAAACAAAAATCAGTTAGTCAATCAATCAATAATACTAGAAAACCATTATTTTTTGCAATGAATGATGTCTTTATTCCATTTAGAAACTGATGTGTAGGTTGTGCGGTTATTTTTTGTTTGGTTGGTTGGTCTGGGGGGGTTGTGCATCACATCATGCAACTGTTGTGTGAAAAGAAAAACAAGCATAATTTTTTTTTTTAACTGACAGCAATTTTCTGTTGAAATTTATGCCATTGGAGTCACGCTGGTGGACATAGGTAGCAGGGTTCTATCTATTTTGTTAGAATTTTGATTTATTTAAACTCTATTTGATTGAAACAAATCAGAGTCTGAAACCCTCATTTAATCCTAGTTTGTTTTAACCACTCAGGGTTAGTTAACACAGTAGAGTTAGGCATAATGAGCAATTATGATTTGTTTAAAATTGGAAGTAGAAATATAATTTAGTTAGGTGTGTTTCAATGGGAATAAAGGAATCAGTTATCAATAGTTTATTGTCACTCACTGCTTACAAGTACTGTACTGCTTTTACTACTGCTGCTACCAGCATTTATCTTGTATTGTGAAAATGTGGTTGGTGGGGAGGCAGAAATGAAGCTTGTGTCGCAACAACCCAGAACCAGTAAAATGTGGACAGGGAGAGAACACATGAACTGTGCATGTTTTTGGACCACAACTTCCATTATCCTCAACCACTGGATGTGCTGGCTGGGTCCGTTGGGAAGTGGAGTCTGAGATATCTCAAGTGTCGCGGGTTCACTATTCCTGAGACAAGGGAACACACAGTAACTACCACAATTTTCCTGTTTATACTGCACGCTACATCAGACTGTGGTGGGGCAGGGAGAGTGGCAGAAGTTCAAGCCATGCTGACTCTTGTGTTCTGGATGGCTGAGGCTACATAGCTACTGACATTGCCATGTGATCAGAAAAGCTGTAAAGGAACGTGGTATGCATATATTAAAATACGCACTAGCATTCTGTTTGCTTCAAATAGATAATTATTCAAATCCAACTGTTGGCATCCTTGCAAATATCCATTTCCTATTTCGTGAGCTCTTGCCTTTTACTGGGATAGAAATATGGAAAAGAGTTTTGAAAACACAAGCTATAGCATGACCCAATGAGTTTGAGGGAATTGTTGCATTGCTCAGCCATCCTTAGAAGATGCTGACACAATGGTGGCCTCAGGCTTCCCACCACTGAAATGAGAGGAGAACTGCCCCTGCTACCAACCCCGCCCTTCCACAACTTGTAGCATCTCAACACCTCCTGCTTTCCCTATAAGTGGAAGAAGAGGGCTGAGAAGATGAGACAAGTGGCCTCCAAGATCCACCAGCAACTCAAAGGAACAGAGGCTTCTGTCTTCTTGCCTTGGGAGGCAACATCTCATCACAAGATTCAAAGGGCAGGTAATTCAACTTGTTCTTGACAATGTTGCTTTCTTGGCAGCTTATGGTGGTGAAAACTCTTGCCTCCCTTTCCCACCCTGGATGTCTACCTTGCTTACCCTCCCTAAATAGCTTGGCTGCTTACAGTGACTCTTAGAGCTCTCTCTGTAAAGACATGATCACATCAGTGCATTTCTATGAGTTTCCATCTTGACCCGAACACTTTGTCACTCCAAGTAAAGATGTGCTAGCCATTTTGTGGTTCCAGGACAGAGAGAGACAGGCAAGGAGAGACAATGATGATGGCTCAGTGAGGGGAAGGTGTGATGACAATAGTGGCAGCAGCTGAGGGGCAGAGGGAAGCAAGGCAGCAATGTTGGGCCCTTTTGATTTGTGGAACAGTGTCTGTTGTATTGCTCAGCACTGCCTTACTCTACTGAATATTTGGGACAATCTCATTTGGGAGCCTTTCTGAATTCCAAGTGTGAAATTCCATGCAGACTTACATTCTTGAAGAAAGGTTTTATGAACATGGTTAAACTTGGCATTAGGCTATCTGATGAAGAGGCAGATGTTGTGGTTTAACAAGCACAAAGCATAGTGGAGGGAAGCTAATGCTCTGGAGAAGTGATGGTTTCATGAGGACCACACCCCCAAAGTTGCCTATTTAGCAAATGTAATAGGACTTTTTCAGTTTCATAAAGTAGCTTGATAACTGGAAAGTGCCAGTTAATGGCAGAATGTTCCATCTATGAATTTCACAGAGATTAATCTACTCCTTTAGAATCCTAAGAAGCCAATCAAGTGGCCGCCCCAGTCTTAGGTGTTTTACAATCTCTGTGGGCACAAAGCTCAAACTGAAACTACCATTCAACAGTCTAAACTGTCATCTTCATCTTCTTCCAGCATAAAAATACAATTTTTTCACCATATAAAGATTTTTTATAATGGCAATAAAGCAACTCTAGAGAACATGGTTGTCTTGAGATAGTTTAACTGTGCCTGCTACCTCATAACACCCTGGGGAAGTGGCCGCTTCATAATAATCACCTTCTTTAGCATGCCTTGCTCAGTTAAGGAATGAAGCTAAAAGGTCAGTGCAGGATAAAAATGTAAATCACAAAAGTTTCCATCTTGACCCTAACACCTTGTCATAAAACCTAAATAAGCTTCTATGGCAATAATAATGTTCTAAACTCCCAACCTGCTACCTCAAGCAGAGAGAAACCATGTCATGTTTGGCAGGCTAATATGTAATAGCTTGGTACACTTAATGCAAAGTATGTTGTTATGTTGGTGAAGAGATGGTCCAAAATATAGCTACTCCTGATGCCAAGAAATGAATATTTCTATCTCTTCATAGCAATTCTTATCAGTAGCAGATTTTTATCATTAATTTTTGGTGATTTATATCCAGACTTCCATTATTTCTGGTGTCTCCACTCTCTTCCTCTGTCCTCTAAAGCCCACGTTTTGCTATGTTCTGTGTCAGGAAAAACAACAACATTTGATATCATAGTGACTTATGGCGCAATTGGCACATTAATTTTATTTATTTTACTAATTTGTATACTACCAGATTTAGTGACACTCACTACTCTGGGCTCTTAACAATAGTGGAGGTACCCCTCCCAACTAAACTACTAAGCCCAAATAAATTTATTTACTACTCCAAATCAAAACAAACCCAAATCCAACCAAACACACTGATAGCAGACAAGGTGAAAAAATGCTCAAAATTAATGTGGATGAAGTAAATTTAACTGCACCACTCCAAGTGAAGAATCAAAATTTCCCCCTTAAATCTGTTGAATTCTAAATATAGATTTCAAGCTCCACAAATGTCACTTGGATCATGGAAAAAGAGATAGGGAAAAGCCTAAAATACAGTCTCCGTTTGGACTAGTGATTGAACTAAGGTATGCAAAATCTCTCAGTCTCTTATATCTAATTCCCATGAAAGGAGATGCCAAAGAATGTAGTAACTACAGAACCATTGCTTTAATTTCCCATGCAAACAAAATTATATTCAAGGTGTTGGAACAAAGGTTTTTACCTTATATGTAATGAGAAGTGCCTCATGTTCAAGCTGGATTTTGAAAAGGAAGAGACACTTGGGATCATATTGCAAATATCCACTGGTTATTACAGTATTAACATTAGCATTGGTTACTACCACCACCACCACCACTACTACTACTACATGGAAACACAAATATTAGTTTGCTTTATAACTTGAGCAACAATTGCCCCATTACTCCATGCTATTCAAATGTAGGGATATTTATTAAGCCTTTGATAAAGGTGGCATCCCAGTCCAGGCTTGAAGAGCAGATCTGCCTCTGGATGCACACTTTGGTGAGCAGTGTCTTCCTATATTCATACAGTTACCTTGTGTGCAGCAGGTTCATTAAACTAGCTGGATGATTCTTTTGTTGAAATGGACATCATTGTCCAAGTCACCAGTGGCCTGTGGCTAGAGATGAATCAGAGTCAAAAAGGTGTGAATGTCAGCAGTACAATCTCCTTCTCTCTCTACCATCACAACAATGTCACTCTGTCTTGTGAGTGCTAAAAGGGTTGCTCACTTGCAGCCACTACCTTTTAAAAATATAGGACACAGTCTTCGATCTTGCTTAAGTACGGAAGTTAACATACACTGAGCAAAAAAGCATGAAAGCAACAAACAAAGCTTTACTCTCATTTTTACTTTGATGATTTTAGCCTCTGACCCTCAATATCCCATGTGTAAAATGGGACTAATGCTGCTCATTTAGCTTACAAGGTTGCTGCAACAACTATGAGATGACATATGAGAAACACTCTGGACACTCAAAAGTCCTATACAACTGCTATGTTTATCCTTACTGCTGTTATTCCCAATAAGAAAGACAACAAGTGATATAACAAGTTCAATAGAGATACCTGTCATAATCATTTGAGGAGGTGATATCACAATACTGGAACTATTTGAAGAGATGATTTTAGTATAGCACTAAAAAACATCTGGATTTATTTTACTAACCAGTCAGCTTGAAATAGATACCAGGAAAATCTGTGAGCATCAAAAGATCATGGTAATTATGAAGATACAGCATGGATTTCTCAAAAACAATTCATGTCATCACCTTTTTAAAAAGCTATTTTTATTTTTATTCATTTTTTCAGTAGATTTACGAGCCTTGTAGATCAGGGGAATGCTGTATATGTAGTGTATCTTGGTCTTCATCATCCTGGAGAGAAGTGACAAGTGAAGTGATATAGGATGCTGTCATGTTCAATATTTTTATAAATTATTTGGATGATTTGCTTGAAAAAATGAAGGGGATACTCATGAAATTTGTGAATGATTTCAAAGTGGAAGAGGTAGTTCCCATTTTTTTCAGAAGACAATATCATGATTCAATATCATCTTAAGAGACTGAAAAACTGGGCCAAAACAGACAAAATTAGTTTCAACAGGATAAACAAACAATTCTATATTTAAGCAGTATAAAACAGATGCACAAATGCAATGCACACTTGGTGGGTAGCAGTATGTGTGAAAAGGGTTTAGAAATCTTAATAGGACAGAAGCAAAATAGTCAACAGCACAAAAGCTACTACAATTCTTGGCTGCATCAACAGAAGTACAGTGTCCAGATCAAAGGGAGTAATACTACCACTCAACGCTGCTTTGGACAGACTTCATCCAGAGTACATTGTCCACACCTGGACACAACAACTGAAAAAGGGTACTGACAAGTAGGAAACATGTTCAGATGTCAACAACGATGGCAATAGGTCTGGAAACCAAGTCCTATGAAGAATTCAATTCTTAAAACAAAACAAATCAAAATTAAAAAAAACCTTTTGGCTTATGAATGTGGGATATTGTGCTTCTGTACTCATGATTCAACAAGCCAGGAAATGGCTCAATATTGCTGCACAGTACCATGCCCACATTGCCAGCAGGAAAAAGGATGCCAAATTTTACATAAGCAAAGGGCAACGTGAATGTTGACAATATCAATAGCAGCAGTCTACAGCAGTGGTCCCCAACCTTGGGCCTCCAGATGTTCTTGGACTACAACTCCCAGAAGCCTTCACCATCATCTCTGCTAGCCAGGATTCCTGGGAGTTGAAGTCTTAAAACATCTGGAGGCCCAAGGCTGGGGACCACTGGTCTACAGGATACCCTCTTGTGCTCACTACCATTCACTAAGGGACAGCGTGCAAGGGAAAATCCCAGAAATTGATTCCTTTTTTAAAATCTGTTAACCACTTCTCACCCAAACCCAAACTCAAGGCTGTTTTCCAACAAGTGTGAATGATAATGAGCAGAAGATGGTATCCTGTAGACCAGTGGAGGCAAACCTTTTTTGGCTCGAGTGCCCAAAATGAGGGGGTGGGGAAGAAACCAGTGGCTGCCGTGCCGCCCGGAAGACCAGAACTGGAACAGGATGTAGCAGTTTCAAGGGGGAATTATGGGAACGGACAGGAAGTGAAAGGGGGAATCATGGGAACAGACAGGAAGTAAAAGGACCCAGAACAGGAAGAGAAAGGGGGAATCCCAGCTGCAGCCACTTCAAAAGATTTGTCATGTGCCAGAAGGAAGGGCTTCGCGTGCCAGCTATGGCACACGTGCCATTGGTTCGCCATCACTGCTATAGACCATCTTGACTGTTGCCATTGGTGTTGTTAACATTCAGGGTGCCCTTTGATATCTAAAGCTTGGTATCCTTTTTCATGCGGGCAATGTGGGCATGATAATGTGCAGCAATAGCAAACCATTTCCTGGCTTTTTAAATCGTGGGTACAGAAGTGCAATAACATATATTCATGCACCAGAAGGTTTTTGTTTGTCTGTGGGTTTTTTTTTGTTTGTTTTTTTTGAGAATTGAATTTCCTGGCTTTTTAAAATGGGAGCTAAATACACATACGTACACTACACACAAATTCCAAATACAGCTTTCCCAGTGCTTGAAGAATTAGCTAAGAGTGTCACTGGAAACCAAGGTCAAAATTAGCCATACTATGCGAAAAAAAGGCAGTGAAGAAATACACAGACAAAAATAAACTAATTTAAGATGTGGTGTTGGAGGAGACCCATATAGATACAAAGGCATACCAGAAAAGCAGAAAAATAGGTGCTCAATCAAGTCAAGCCTGAACTCTCACGAGAGCAAAATGAGTCAGCTGAGCCTATCCAACCATGCACATATAATGAAATACAGAAGTAACCAGAATAGACTATAATGCTGGTAAAAGTGGGTTGGATCAGTAGAACAGGAGGAAGATTTAACATGAGATGGATTGACTCAATAAAGGAAGCCACAGCTGTTAGTTTACAAGAACTGAACACAACTTAATGACAATATTGCTAGGAAGGGGGGCAGTAGGAAGAGAGAACATGAGATGCTGGTGATTTGCAAGATCTGAACAGAGCTGTTAATGATAGAACATTATGGAAGTTAGTAACTCCTATAGTCATCACACATTGGAAGTCACTTGATGGCACATAGCATCTTTAGAATTTTTTTTATAATTATTAAACAATGGTATAGTAACAAGATGCAAAAACAATAATTTCACAACTTGAATGAGTTAAAAAGTTCTCCTCCTGAGAGTCTTTTAATTTAGTCCTGCCTGGCAGAGTCAAATGTTCAGTTCTCGCCCCCATTTTCAAATTTGCAACATTGTTTATGTTTAGAATGTTTGTGTTGATAAGAAAGTTAAAAATTAGAGGGTTTCCCCCTTTAAAATAGCTTTTCTAAGATACAGTTTAACCTGTCCCCAAGCTTGAATTCATTCCAAATTTTAAAAAGGGTACTGGGACTTACCATTTTTTTTCAAGATAAGCATGTTTGGTCTTTTCAATGTATTTGATCTGTTTTAAATCTGCCGACAGAAAAGGTTGCTGATGTCTGCAAGGGACAGAGGGTATTAAACAGTTTTACAGTACTTTAAAAAATCATAACTGTCTGCTACATCTGTGCCAGATTTGGTGCTGTTCAGAGGTCCAGTTTCAAAGTTATAATTTTTACTTGGGGCATGCCCATTTTTTTAGTTGCCTTATAGATGCTGATTTGCTCTTTTATACAATATCTGAGGAACATGTATACAATGACTAAGGAAGCAAAATATGCTTAACTGGAGAAGAGACAACTGAGAAGTGATACACTATAGAAGTGATATGATAACCATCTTTATATATTTGAAGGATATACATGGGAGATGGAGCAACTGAGTTTTCTGCAGCATCAGAGGGTTGAATGCAATCCCGTTGATTGAAATTACAAGAATGGAAATGTCAGCTAATCATTAGGAAGAACTTACTACAGGTTCTTACTTACAGGAGCTGTTTGATAATAGAGCAGATTACCTCGGACAGTGCTGGATTTTCCTCCACTGGAGTTTAAACAGAGGTTGGATGGTCATTTGTCAGAGATGTTTTAGTAGTTGAATTCCCCCATTGGCAGTGGGATGGAGTAGATGGCCCTTAGGGTCTCTTCCAACTCTACAGTTACATGATTCTGTGATTTTAAATCATGCAGAAAGATCCTATATCTATTTCAGAGAGCAATAAACTGGCTTATTGCCAGCACACTCGGCATCCCCACTCTAGAACATAAAATAAATACTATTCCCCTTCTTATTACTCCATTAGAATACACAATGTCATAATGGCAACCTGATTTTGGCAGCTGTTAATCTTAGCACTCCCCCAAGTCATTGGAAATGTAGCTTTTTACGGTGTACAATGACATTAAAAATATGCCCACATTCAAAATATGCCCGTTTTGACAGAAGAGATAGAGATTTAAACGAGACTTTCTGCTCTGGAGCTGTTTTGTGGCATAAATGATGGATGCAGGAAAATAATACATAGTTTCATTGCTTTCAAGTAATAGAATCGTCATTTCATTCATGGCCCTGGCAAATAGGAATAAAAGTGTGATTCCTGTCATGGAAATCGTTGTATCTCTCCCTCCCTCTTTCCCTCTCTCTGCTCCTCTATAGAAGAGAAGAAAAAGAGGAAGACAGAGATTTTGTGTTAATAAAAACCAATCTCAGCCTAAGTGATATATATTCACCCAGAATTATGACAACTATTTTATTTATCCTCCACCTGCAGTCACCTTTAAGATACAGACTACTAAGCATCTCAGGAGGGTTATAACTTCCATTTCCCATCTACTCCTATGCAGCATAACATCGTTTTTGAAGCTCAAGTAACTGTTAAAAGTAGTTTAAGATATTTTCTGAGGTTGAAGCCCAAGTTAAATATCCTACTCAAGAGAGGAAATGTTAGAATGACTTTAATTTAGCCCAGGACTGGACAACTTGTGGTCCTCCAGATGTGGCTGGACTGCAGCTCCAACCAGCCATAACCAGGCAAACAAATAGTGATAGGTTTTGAAGTTCACTAAGATCTAGCAAGCCACAAGTTTTCAATCTTTGAAATTGACTCTCCTTCTCAGGTTTAAAGAAGAATAAACAATTCATCCCAAAACTAAAAGAGTGAATCATTTCTATCAGAAACAGAACAAATATATTGGCTGAAATTCTTTTCACAGAGTTATGCTGTACAAGGCGAATGATTTTGGAAAATAAAAAAATTCTGATTCTGCCTCCCTCCTACCAAAGGTTCTCGATCTCCTTGGGATCCCATTCATTGTGGGGAACTGGTAGGAGCTGCAGGGACAGGGGAAAATCTTTAATTTCAGTAAAATCGTCCTGGTGGTAACGATTTTTGGAAACTAAAGACTCCCCCCCCCATCTCATGGGCCCAAAAACCTCCTCATGATAAAAGGGATCCCATGGGAGTCTCAGGATCTTCTGAGGGGATTGGAAATTTTTTATTTCTGAAAAATCACCACAGCTGGTGACATCATCAGCTTTATGTATTGTTAATTTCAGCCTTTGATTCTTGGAAGTGCCTATGGAACCATATTGCTAAAAAAAATCAGTATTATAGAACAGAAGATTTACATACAGCATATAGCAAGAGATATATATGTAGTCAGTAAAGTAGTATTATATTGTAAATACTATGTAAAAAGTAATAATGTGGAATTAATTGTTGTAAAGTATTGGGTAGGGAAAGCAATACACACTAAAACAGTATAAATTACATGCAATGCGAAAACAACGTAAGTGAGCACTCACAAAGATATAAAACCAACAAGTCAGCCACTTTCTATGTTTGTATGCCCCATACACAACACACACATGCACCTCTTAGAATGCACTGCACTCTACATGAGATGTCACTTTTACAAAGCATCTGTTGAAGCTTAGGAATGGCATTAGGCTCTATATAAGTATTGGTAACATGGGTCCTAAGTACATGCTCTGTTGATGAAATGATTAACTACCATGTTGTGGATTTATAAACTGAATACCACATCTGATAGTAGGGTGGGCCATGGGGCAAGCAAGAGTGTCCTGAGGGACACAGAATTTGAAGAAGAGAAGTTGAAGCCTTGGCTTCCCCAACCGTAAGAAGAAGAACAAGCCTTGCTAAGGATAGATGGGAATGGTTTCTGCAGGAAGGCAGTCTTGTCTGCTCAGCACGACTGTGCAGACCACCTCCGCCTTCACCTTCCCTTGCTCCATGACCAAGAGACAGGTCTTTTCCTACTCAGGATAGGGATGGCCTATCCTAAGTAGGAAAAGTAAGTAAGTAAGTACACTGGGAGAAGGCCTTTCCATCTAACCCAACAAAGGCCTTCTCCCAGTGTACTTACTTTTGTTGCTTAGTCTACTATCTAAAGTGGATCTGTGAGGAGAAAACATTAACATATTTGACAATGAGGTTTCACACAAAAGTTTTACAGAGACATTATTTATTTTAAATTATTTTAAATGCATTATTATATTTAGTAGAGAATGCATTTCAAGCACACCTTAAAAATGGGGAGGATTCAGTGCTACACTGTTGGTGGGGATGGTGGAATCCAGCAGAAGTGGGAAGATGCTGTGATGATCACAAGCAGGAGAAATGAAAGAAATTCTGTCATACTGGCACTGCAGCGCAAGCAGACACCATGTTAAAATTAGTTGGCTGTCATGTTAATTAGAGACTTTCAATATCATGGAATACAAAAGGAAAATATCACACAAGCTTACCATGGGAAGTAGGTGGAGGAAAGAGAGGCAAACACCACCCTATGAAATGAGACCGCACTTCAATATATGCTTCTAAAACATAGATGGGGAAGGGATGGCCTCGTGTCCGACACTTCTAGGTATCCATTGCAAAAATAATACAAAATAAACAACAACAACAACAACAAACTCTACCAAAAATGACAAATTGCTAGCCCCGGAGCCTTTAGCACTGGCAATTCAGCTTTTAAGTAGTTTGTTGCCTGCCCTGCACCGTTTAACACAGTTGCCTTATAATGTACGGACCTTCTTTTTATGTTCTTTAGTATCTTCACTCAGGGTGGGAGGTGAATTGTTGCAGTTTACTAATATTACATGCACTCAACGGAGCCAAGGTGCTTGAGCACAAAGTGCTGAATGTAAATGAAATGCTACATTAAAAGCTCCCCCCCCCCCGGTGTGTCTCTCTGTGTGTTTCATAGGGGAAGACCTGTTTTTGGAAGGGGGGGTGGCATAATGTGAAGTGTGAGGGCCTCATTAGACGAGCCTTTCCTGGAATCCCAAGCAAAACACTTCACACAATTCAGCGGGTTTTGTTTCTGCTGCCACTAATTATTTTTACGTCCCCCATAATGTCCTGGGCCTTCGGAAGAGCTGATTTCTCCTCTTTCCATTTAGCCCAGGACACAAACACTCAGAATGGAGGTGAGTGCCTTTTCCTGCTCTTTGGCTCAAGCCAATTTTATATTGTAAACAAAATCAATTAGACTGGTGTTTGTCCTGCCTGCTCCTCCCTCCTTCCCTTTCCTGATGTTCAACCTGAATACCTCCTCTAAAGCATCTCCCTCATCTCCTGCTTATCCACAATAGTTTGTTTAATGTCATAATAAATTGATTGTGGGAGCTCTGAACAGGAAAGGAGAACAGAGAGCAGCCATACAGGCTGCCTGAGAATAAAACCTGAGGCATGAAGAGACACTTCAGCCTTTTGCTTTTTTCCCTGATGAGGCATTCCCTATTTATTAAAAATAAATTAATACACTGCTTACATTGACCATTTTTCTGGCTGTATCTGTTTTTATCATTAATTTATAGAAGAATGAAAGATTGTGCATAGCAAGCTTTAAACAATATGAACAAATGGGAAGGATGGGTGAATAGATTTCTCCCACCCGCCCTTAAAAGGTACCATATAAGGCTGTGAAAGCTAGAGGAAGGATTTTAAAGTTATATCCTATTTATGAGTCCCCCAAAATGGCAGTTTTGAAGTAGCTAATAATCAAATGAAATGACTAATTATGGTGGTGGTGAATAATGCAAAGATCACCCTGATGGTCAATTTATCCTTTAGGGCTGGGTTGAAAGTTTAGTTTAATTACGATTCCCCACCCCTACCCTGGCCATTTCCCATATATATTTTACCTAAGGTAAGCATCTAAATCGGGACTCGGGACGTGGTGGCGCTGTGGGCTAAACTGCAGAAGCCTGTGCTGCAGGGTCAGAAGACCAGCAGTCATAAGATCGAATCCACGTGACGGAGTGAGCGCCCGTTGCTTGTCCCAGCTCCTGCCAACCTAGCAGTTCGAAAGCATGCAAAATGTGAGTAGATAAATAGGTACCACCTCAGTGGGAAGGTAACAGCGTTCCGTGTCTAAGTCGCACTGGCCATGTGACCACGGAAGATTGTCTTTAGACAAAACGCTGGCTCTATGGCTTGGAAACGGGGATGAGCACCGCCCCCTAGAGTCGAACACGACTGGACAAAAAAATTGTCAAGGGGAACCTTTACCTTTTAAGCATCTAAATCACTAATGAGAAATCTTTGGCCCTCTAGATGTTTTGATTTCAACTCCTATAATTTCTTAACATTGGCCATTACTAGCCAGGGTCATAGCAGTTGTAATCACGTGGAGAACATTATGAAGGGTAAGACCAGCCTACAAACATGGCTTGCCATAGTTACACCACAGCTGTGGTTTCACACATGAGGAAACTATTTCCAGGCAAATACAGTATTGGTAGTTCAAAGATAGACTCACAAGCTGTGACAAAGCTGGGTTTGGGGGGGGGGGGAGTTCCATTTCATGGAAACATCTCAGTATTGATTTTGATGTACCAACGTGCCCAAACCAACCCATCTCACAGGGATTTAGGCATTTTCCAGGAGACCTAGAAGAAGTGGCTATGTTAGGCGGGCTATTATGGGAGTTGTAGAAAAAAAAAACTGTTGGATGGTCAAGCAATCTAGATGTAAATTTCAAAGGGGAAGGGCCTACAACACAAACTAACTTGTTTGCTTGTTTGTTTACATACTGACCAATTAGAGAGTTTGTTGTTGTGGGGCTAGGGTAGCTCCACCCCTGTTTCCGTCCCTCCTGGCCATGAGGTGATTCAACCACCATTGTTGGTGAGCATTCCTGCACACGCTCTTCACCTGGAAAGATGTAAAGGTTCCATGCCGGCCCACTGAGCCTGGAGACCCCTCCAGCCACGTGGGGCCAGACCAGAAGAACATTGTATTCGCTATTTTTATTCCTGTATCTACCTGAAACCTTCTAAGTGCTTATCTTCGTGAGTACAATATAGATTTCTTTCTTTTATACAAAAAGGCCTCCTGAGTGTTATTCTTGAGTGCTAGTGTTTGGTGAGGGGCGGGTACAAAGGGAAACTTCTAGCTAAATTCTGCCTGAACCGGCTGGCACTTCTGCTGTGCATTTTGTACTGGAATTCAGTACAGTACCAGAACTCTCAACAGGTTATGTGGCCCAGAGAGTGACTAAACAGCCAGCAAAAGGGAAAAGATTAGCTAAGAAGTATTTTTCGGGTGTTTGTTGTTTTCCAAGTGTATCTTGCGCGTCTTGTTTCTCCCCCCCCCCCCCCTCAATATACCAAACTAGCTGAAGAGAGTTTGCTATTGTTTGCTTGTTGATTTTGTGCTGAAAAGGAGGCAGGAATGGCAGAAAATTGCCAGCCTTAACCTCAGTTAATTTTGTAAGATGGAAACAAAGACTATTACTGGAATTTAAGGGCATGGAGCTCAATGATTGCTTAAATTCAGACAAACCAGAAGAAAGCAAAGCTAAAGTAGAATGGGAAAAGAAAGATATAACTGCACAAACAATAATTTTTCACAACCTAACTGATGAACAATTGGCCTATGTTGCAAATTGTGAAACAGCAAAAGAAATGCTTAAAAATCTGGAGGAATCTTTTGGGATTGCAAGCCATCAAACTGAGGCAGCATTAATTAAGGATTTAACCAGGATCTGCTTAAATAATAAGAAGGATTGTGAAAAACACATATCTGAATTTTTAAATATTACAGATAATCTGATTGCATCTGGTCATCAAATGCCTGATAGGATGAAAAGGGGATTTCTGCTAGCATCCCTAGGAGAACGTTTTGATGCTTTTGCCTCAGTTGTAAATGCACAACAGTTGTCTTTTGATGCCAGTGTTAAGGCTCTGAGAGATGAATGCAGAAACCAGGCAGGAGGCTATTTCAGTTCCCAAGAGGCAAATGGATCAAATTACCTGATTCAAAACAGGAGCCATAGAAAGGCTCCGCCCCACAACCAATCACGTATCAGCTGCTGGTCTTGTGGGAGGAGAAGACATAAATCAAGGGACTGTGACGCCCACAAGGAGGCTCCAGCCAATGGGAGCTCTCACCAAGTTGAACAAAGAGCTAGCAAAGGCAAGAATGCAGCTTCTGGTCACAAGAGGGACAGAGCTACAGAAAGGCCAAAGAAAGAAACTAAACAGAGTGCATTTATAGCTTATGAAGTTACACCGAGCTACCAAAGAAATAGAGACTCATGGATTATTGACAGTGGATGTTCACAGCATGCTACTCATGACAAAACATTTTTTAATACTTTTGATTCATCAGCCAATGGGCAAATTAAGGTGGCTGATGGGAACTGTGTGGAGGTACAAGGCAAGGGGTCTGGAACTTTGATGTGTCTAACACCAAATGCAGTCTATGAAACTACTGTAAGTGACGTGGTCTATGTTCCCAACCTTCACTGCAATATGCTCAGTGTGTCAAGTCTCGCGAAAAAGGGTTTTGATGTACATTTTTATGGTGAAAAATGCACAGTTGAAAAGGACAATGAAATATATTTGGAAGCTTATGAATCTAATGGCATGTATAAAGTCAGTCTCTTAGATGAACAGGTGCAGATCAACACAGCGCAGACGGTGCAAGAAGTGAGCAGCCTGGACCTGTGGCATCGCAGATTTGCTCATAGAGACACAAGTGCAATCCTGGAACTGCACAAAAGGAACCTGGTCAAAGGACTTGAGGTAAAGCCACATGACAGTAACAAGACATCCAGGTGCGTAAGTTGCCTTACAGAAAAAGGGGTCAGACCCTCCTTTCATTCAAGTACTGAACAAAGAAGCACAAAAGTGTTAGACTTGATTCACACTGACTTATGTGGACCAATTAATGTACCATCGATGGGAGGCAACAGATATATTCTAATTTTTCTGGATGATTTTTCAAGGTACTGTGTCACCTACCTACTGAAGGACAAGAGTGAAACCCACAACCTTCTGAGGAAATACGTGGCCATGGTGAGCAACAAATTTGAAAGAAAACCTAAGGCATTTAAGTCAGATAATGGTGGTGAGTACATTTCAAACCACACACAGACATTCTTTGAGGAACAAGGTATCCTACACAGAAGGACTGTTCCATACACACCAGAACAAAATGGAGTAGCTGAAAGAAAACTAAGGTCTCTTCTGGAGATGACTAGATGCATGCTTGCAGATGCAGAGCTACCCACCAGGCTGTGGGATAAAGGTATTATAACTGCTACTTACCTTCAGAACAGACTACCAACAAAAGCTACCACAAAAACACCATTTGAACTTTGGCATGGTAGAGTCCCAAACATCTCACACATTAGAGTTTTTGGAAGCATTGCATACTCTTACATTCCCAAAGAGAAAAGGCATAAGTTGGACTCTAGAACTGAACAAACAATTCTTATTGGGTATGCTTCAGGTATCAAGGGTTACAGTCATGAATCTGAGAACTGGTGAGGTCAGTACAAGGCATGTAGTTCACTTTGATGAACAAAGGAAGGCTGACAAGAGAGGGACTGTGCTAGACAACTCTGATGAACAGAATCAATACAGCCAACCTCTCCTAGACATACCTATCCCAGTGCCCTCACAAAACGAACCAGAGGAAGAGGAAGATGAGGATGAGATGAAGAATGAGAGCAGTACACCAGAAGAAGGGGATACGGATGGAGCAGTCGACAACTCTGCAGAACCAGAGGATGGCACCACGCTGCCAGAGGTTCCAGAACCAGAGGTCAGACGCTCATCACGATCCAACAGAGGTGTGCCGCCGCTTTGCCTGTCCTACCTTGCAAGGTCGTCGCAGACAGACGAGCCAGCGACCTGGGAAGAAGTTGAACAAATGCCAGCACAAGAGGGCGCCAAATGGAAACAAGCTGCGAAAGAGGAGATAGAAGCCCTACACAAGAATGAAACATGGACATTGACAAAGTTACCAGCAGGAAAGAAAGCAATTGGATGCAAATGGGTATTCAAAGAGAAAAAGGGAGCAGATGGACAAGTGGAACGCTACAAAGCAAGACTAGTCACCAAAGGATTTCTTCAGAAGTATGGAGAAGACTTTGATGAAACCTTTGCTCCAGTTGTGAAACACAGCACTATAAGAATGCTCCTAAGCGTTGCAGCATCCAGACAGATGCTAGTCAAGCACCTAGACGTCAAAACTGCATTTCTTCATGGAGAGATTGAAGAAGACCTCTACATGCAAAACTGCATTTCTTCATGGAGAGATTGAAGAAGACCTCTACATGCAACCCTGACCTTGTCTGCAAACTGAAGAAAGGCCTTTATGGACTGAAACAGGCAGCCAGAGCCTGGAATGAGAAGTTGAACAAAATGCTACTTCAGCAAGGCTTCACGCAAGGAAGAGCAGATCAGTGCCTGTATACTAGGAACAGGAATGGACACTACACATATATTCTAGCCTATGTTGACGACCTCATAGTAGCAACCCATGAAGAAGGGGAGTACAGAGGTATAGTACAGAATCTGAGCAAAGAGGTAGAAATAAAGGAGTTGGGAAATGCGACATATTATTTGGGTATTCAAATTGAGAAAGCAGCAGATGGCTCATATTTATTGAGTCAGAAACAAAAGATACTTGAACTGTTAGATATGCTAGGTATGCAGGATGCCCATGGTGCTGCTACACCAATGACTACAGATTTTTACAAAAGTAAAGAGAAAGGAGAACCTTTGCCCGACAATAACCAGTATAGAGCAGCTATAGGGAAGCTCTTATACTTGACAACTACTGCAAGACCTGATATTGCCACTGCAGTAGGAATATTGAGCAGAAAAGTCAGCTCACCGACACAGAGTGATTGGACAGCAGTAAAAAGAGTAGTTAGATACTTGAAAGGGACCATGGACTTTAAGCTAAGACTGCCAGCTAGTGACACTCCAAAACTTGTAGGAATGGTAGATTCGGACTGGGCTGAGGATCCAGAAGATCGTAAATCCACTAGTGGTTTCCTCTTTATGTATGGGGATGGTCCTATCTCATGGGGCAGTTGTAAACAGGATGTTGTAGCTTTGTCTTCCACAGAAGCAGAGTTCATTGCAGCGGCAGAAGCATGCAAAGAACTGCTATGGCTGGAGAAGCTGCTGACGGACTTCGAGATAGAAGGAGGAACACCGTTCCAGATGATGGAGGACAATCAAAGCTGCATTAAATTGGCGCATGGAGAGAAGGCGAATGCTCGCACCAAGCACATTAGTGTGAGACATGAGCTAGCGCGAGACCTGGTCCAGAGGGGTACCATTCAGATGACCCACTGTCCATCCACGGAGATGACAGCAGACATCCTGACCAAACCTCTACCAAGAGATCGCTTCCAGAACCTGCGAAGCTTGATGGGACTTGTTGAAATTTAGCATGCTAGATTGAGAAGGGGTGTTGGATGGTCAAGAAATCTAGATGTAAATTTCAAAGGGGAAGGGCCTACAACACAAACTAACTTGTTTGCTTGTTTGTTTACATACTGACCAATTAGAGAGTTTGTTGTTGTGGGGCTAGGGTAGCTCCACCCCTGTTTCCGTCCCTCCTGGCCATGAGGTGATTCAGCCACCATTGTTGGTGAGCATTCCTGCACATGCTCTTCACCTGGAAAGATGTAAAGGTTCCATGCCGGCCCACTGAGCCTGGAGACCCCTCCAGCCACGTGGGGCCAGACCAGAAGAACATTGTATTCGCTATTTTTATTCCTGTATCTACCTGAAACCTTCTAAATGCTTATCTTCGTGAGTACAATATAGATTTCTTTCTTTTATACAAAAAGGCCTCCTGAGTGTTATTCTTGAGTGCTAGTGTTTGGTGAGGGGCGGTACAAAGGGAAACTTCTAGCTAAATTCTGCCTGAACCGGCTGGCACTTCTGCTGTGCATTTTGTACTGGAATTCAGTACAGTACCACAACTCTCAACAAAAACAACAATCCAAATCCTAACTTTTTAAAGCTCGGCATTTCAAGCCACATACTTGTGTGTCTGCAGAGCATTGTCACCTCAAGTCTTCTAAACTTTTCAACACGGGACAGTCCACATTATTCCTCGGCAATAATGTGGAACATGATCTGAGACATGTTACTAGAGATCAGTATTATTAACCCCTTGGTACCCGTGCCTGTCCATGCAGTACAAGACAACGTTAAATAAAAGTCCCCAAATGCACCCATTCTGTTGCCCATTGCAGCTGATGGTTAGGAGTTGTTCAACAACTCATCTCAAAATATGCATGCCCTTCATCTCTCTCCCAATTTTTATAATTTAGTGGCCCATTCCATGGTAAAGGTAGACAAAGTTGCATGCAGAGGCTCTATCAGCTACCTGTCGTCAAAGTCTCCCTTGCGCCCAAAATTAGAGGGTAAGGCCAATATTCATTTTTTTATTCCACAGAAGCAACAGAATTTCAGTTAGATACTCTCTGCAGTGTTTCAAAGCAGAAGTAGATGCCCTGATGGCCTGCTTATTTTTTGATTTTTTTTTTCAAACCCGCCACTGCATTGCAGAATGCTGCAGCTCGCAGTTGGGTGCTAGGGGTGGGGAAATGGTCCACCCAGAGCCTTGTGGTGCAGTGGTTAAACAGCAGTCCAGGCAGTCAAGACCTTGCTCATGACCGAAGTTCAATCCTGACAGGATCAGGTAGCCATCTCAAAGTTGACTCAACCTTCCATCCTTTCATTTGCTGGGGGGGGGGCAATGTGTAGTCTGTGTAATTAAAATTGTAAACCACCCAGAGAGTGCTTTAAACACCATGGGTTGGTATATAAGGAGAGCACTCTGCCTTTTTACTTCAGTTTGCATCTTTCTGTCATAACCTGAGAAAAGCATTACTCAGCTTGGCACCCCAAGACATATTGGGTCACAACAACCCTTCTCATATGCCAGATGGTACCTTGATGGGAATTGTTGCCCCACACATCTTGAGATGCAAGGTTGGGGGTGGCAGAGCCTTGTGCAGTCTCTCTATATGGTACCCCGTGTGCAGTTGTATCCATTACTCAGGGGCAGGCCTCATGTGACCCTTGACATGCTGTTGAACTACTGTCCCCATCACCCCTCTGCAGCAGCTGGGTCGGCTGGAATTGATAGGAGTTTCAGCTCATCAGGATCTGAAGGCCACAAGTTGTCCAGCCCTGTTACAATTTGTTGAAATTCAGATTCACAGGTGAGAGATTTGAAACATTTTCAAGTCTAAAAAAATGACCCTTTGCTCATGAAGCTCCTCTGTACTTACGTACTACGTACCTTGGATGTCAAAAGCATACTCCACCACATGGAGGACAGAAGAGTAACAACAGCTGAACTGAACATTGTACAATTTTGCACTGAAGCATCTTTGCTTGTTGTTCTTGCAAGCCCTAATACCAAATTTCAGAATTTTATCTGCTTGGCAAGGTTACAAAGATTTTTGTATATTTTCTGTATTTTGGCACATTTTTGGATTTTAAAAACTGTGGCAGTGAGGTATGGGTTTTTTGTTTTCTGTTTTGGTACAAAACCCTTGCTTCCCCCCGCCCCCGCCACCACACACACTTTTTTTTGGACAAAGTGTATTTTCTACAAAATACTTTTTTCTTATGTAAAATTAGCTTTTTTAAAAAAATGTAAAGTAATTGCTTTGCACAGAAAAATGGGGAGGAGGGTTCCTAATATGGCTGCTGATGGAAAAACATTTTGGTCTCACTTAGGATGTCAAGCCTCACAGTAGTTCACCATGTTATTTAGTTATTTATTTGTTGGACACAGGGCTGTGTCTAGAGATCCATTTCCATCAAGGATGAGGAAATCTGCAAGTATTTGTTCCCCCCTTTAAAAAGCAATCTTTATACACTGTATTAATGAAGAGCCCCATAAAAAGACTGTATAAGCTGGGACTAAAGAATGCCTAAGGGTGAGTAGTTATTGGACTACAAGTCCGATCAGCCGTAGCCAGCTTAGCCAACATAGAGGAATGATGGGGATTGACGTCCAATAACAACATGTATTCCACACTTTGCCCACCCCTGCTAGTCTACACCAAACCTCTCAGGGACATGTGCTTTTAGACATAATAAAACAAGTTGTTATCACAGAGATAGTTGGCTAAATACATGTTTCCAATAATTGTCAGTGGTTGGGAATATCAAGGTATGTTTTTGGGAAGGATGAATCCGAGAAGACAAGTAGTGACAGAGCGTGGTTCTCAATCTTGGGTGGGTTTGCAAAGGGTGGAGGGGGGCAGGAATCATCCTCCCTTCACTGAATGAAGGGATAGCACAGTGCAAAATTGGAAAATGTGATGCAATTAAGCGTCTGGTTCACAGGGCAAGTTTAAACAATGGGAACTTCATTGCTTGCACGCACCAAGTATTCTCTAATTAAACAAGAATAATTCACAACAGTGGAGCAGAGAGTGGGAGAGCATGCCCCCACTTTATTTCTAGCCGCAGAGAGCATGTTCCTTCCTTGTGTGTCTATGTGTTTGAGGGGAGGAGGGGAGAGCAAGATGGGTGCCTGGGAGACACAGCATTTTGCATGCAAAGGATCAATTGGCGAAACTGTACAAGGGGAGCCACAGAAGGAAATCTGCTGCAGTCCATCCCAGCCAAGCAAGATGAATGGCAGAGAGAATGGAGGCTATTTGAATGCTGATGTGGCCCTTACTTTCTTCCATTTCCATTAATGACATGCTCATCAAGGGCAAACAATGGGACCGGCTGCCGGCGCCTGTCACACCATGTGGGTGCTGGGAATGCCAGGCTGTCATCCCAGGGCTGCATTTAGAGAACTCCACACTAATAAGAAGTGCTCTGTGCCATCAATGCAGACAGGTGCTTCCGAGGCTGGGACATGCTCCATTCCCTTCTCCTGTTAACCCGCCTCTTCTATCCCCCCCTTCCCTACTGACAGACATCATGAAATGCACAAATTAACAGCCCCATCATGTTGGGTGGCTGCAGCTGATGGTGAAAGCAGAAAATCAAGTTGTCACCCAGAGTATAGCTATAAAGCCACAGTCTTGTTTCTCTTGGGGTGCCCTACAATAGCAAGTGCCAGGTTGCTGAATGGATGGGGAGGCTTTAGATTAAGGCCCTGATGCCTTCTGGGCAGAGAATTAGTGGTGGTTCTTTCCATTCGGGTTATTTGTGTACACAGTAAACATCAGGAGAAAGTCAAGGCTCAGAGTTGTACTATTCCTTGCTTCCCATCCTATGCCATAAATACACATAAAGTCATAAGAATTGTCACCCTGATTTCCTCCTTGCATTCTGAGTACTGACAGGAGTAGATTCATTTATAACTGCACAAATAAAGGAAGGACACTGTTTTGTTGAAACACCACAGATTCAGCCACAGTACAAATGAATGGAGTGGATTGCCTTTCGTCACAATTCCAAACCAACAGCTTCAGCAGTCAATGCAAATTATTAGGGGAATGTGCTCTTTTCTGGCTCTGTTTTACTTTGTTTAACTGATACAACACTTTTTTTTTTCAAGAATGTGGATTCAAAGCAGTTTACAGAATTAAAAATTAGTACAGTATTGGTAAAAATATATATAAGCAGGTATTAGTCAGGCACAATGTTATAGCCCTAAACACAGTTAATGTAATTATATACTGAAATAGCATTGAGATTAAAAGCATTTTAAAACACATCCAGTACATAAAGAAACAAGCCCGGCACAAATCAGAGATTCTGTCTTCCTGAAGATCAGAAAGAGAAAGGTAGCTTTCTGTCTCGTTTTCCCAATAACTTGCTACATGACTCTACTCATTTAGGAGGACGGAGCAGGGCTTCACTCATAATTTGGAAAAGAGTTTCCACATCCTAAATTCAAGGTCCTGGGAGCTCAAGCTGCCGGACATGTGAAATTGTAGCAAAGACGATTTGCTACAAGAGCAGAGTTGCCATTTCCTCCTTTTCCCACTGAGTGACTGTAACAAACTGCTCCTCAGTGGCAGCTGTTTCCAAAGCATTGGGATTTGGGGGTACCTGAATTCTGATAAATTCCATTAAAGCATTATTTTTGGGGCAAAATGCAGACAAGCATATTTTGGAGGGGGGAAAAATAGTGAGACTGATGGGAGTGTTTCCACTTGCTTTCTCTGATACCTTCTAGATGTGTTGACTATAATTCCCTCCATGCCCAGCCAGTATAGCAATTATCACACATCTAGAGGGTGCCAGTTTAGAGGAAAAACTGACTTAACCTGTTCCAGTACAACACTGATTGTTGTGCCCATGAAAAGGCTATTTAGCAGCTCTGTGTGGATATTATAGCTGTATGAGAGTGTAGCTATGATACTGCGCAACAGGACAAACTAACATTCTACAAGGCAATTCTATAAATGGGGGCAGCCCAAACAAAAAATGATAACTTTGAAACTGAGCTTTGGGTCATCACCAAATTTAGTACACTTGGATCCAACAGTCATCTCTTTCTGTTTGCCAAATTTGGGAGTGTTTGGACAAAGAGATTTTGGGTTATAATTTTTTTTAAGTAACATTCAGAAATAGATGACTCCAAATAACTTTAGATTTAAAATAGCTCATATAAATTGAAACGACCAATCTTGCTTATGTTGAAAAAGGGTAGTTGGATTCACTAACCATTTTTTATTTGAAAAGAATCCAGACTGCAGGGGCTGAAATACTGCCCCTCAAAAATGGCCTTTCAAATTGGAGAAACACTGATTTTGTTATAATATTCAGTATGTGTGGTGCAGGCTTGCCAAACAGGCAATACTATGTATCACATGAGTAAGGGTCAATAAATGTTCACAACTATTTTATAAGGAGTAAAAGAACATGTGTTTGCTTTAAAGAAAGCAAGTGAAGTTTCTTGTGATGTGTAGTGACTATATGAGTTAATGGGCTCCAAAATGTCATATCAGTAACAGCTCTGCTCAGATCTTGCTAACCAACAGTATCTTGTGTTAGGTCATTCTCTAGTCCTACAGCCCTTTTCCTAGCAATGTTGTATTTTCCAATAAATTATGTTCAGGTATTGCTAACAGCTCTGGATTCCTTTATTGAGTCAACTCATCTCATGCTAGGTCTTTCTCTTTTTCTACTGCTCCACCCACTTTCCCCAGCAATTTTGTCTTTTCCAGTTAGTTCTCTATTCTCATAATATATGCAAGGTAGGATAGTCTCTGTTTACATGTTTTTGTTAAGGGAGAGTCCAGGATTGACTTGATTAAGTACTCATGTATTTGCCTTTCTGGTGGTCTGTCTATTTGCAAGGCTCTCCTCTAACACAACATTTCAAATGAGTTAATCCCCCCACTTTTTTTCTTCACTGTCTGTCTTTTACATACTAAGGATGATTTTGACATGGATCTTCAATAATAATCTTTGCTAACTCCCAGTCCCCTCCCCCACCCTTTTTCATTTCAGAACGTGAGGGGGATATCTCTTCGAAAACATGCACACGTTTGTAGAGCAACGGCTTGGAAACTGGAAAGAAAGCTTTCTAGTTTGCATTCTGTAGAGCAGCCATAGCAACATTAGTTTTCCTGAGAGGTTAGAGTGTGTACAGTTCTTCATTATCTATGTTGCCCTCACTCACACTCTTGCTTCACCATTTCATTAAGTCCAAAACAGCCCTTTAAAATATTTTGGTGCAGAAAGACTGCAGCTGCATCCCAGCTATTCTTGGTTCTGCCATAGCAGCCATAGTACTGATCATGTGATCATATTCTGGGATCCTTTAGCACTGGGTAATTCTACGTGAGGGAAGTTGCTATTGGAATATGTGTGTAATGTATGTATACTTAAAAGTTCCATTTTAAAAAGCCAGGAAATGCAGTTCTTTTTATAAAAAACCCTCTTGTTTATTAATGTAGAATATTGTGCTTCTGTATTCAAGATCCAAAATGCCATGAAATGGCCTGATATTGCTGGATAATATTGGGCCCACGTTGCCACCAGGAAAAAAGATGCCAAACCTTATATAGCAAAGGAGACCCTGAATGTTGATGGCATCAATGTCAGCAGTCAACACAATCTACAGGATACCCCCTTGGGCTCACTACCATCGCAAAGAGACACCAAGCAGGGGGGGGGAAATCCCAGAACCTCACTCCTTTTTTTCATCAGTTAACTACTTCTTACCTGAACACAAAACAATTCTCAGGGCTGTATCTCAACATGTTCTCTAGTATAAATTGTTTGGTGGCAATTTAATGCAACTTTATATTTAAATAAAGATATTTCCTTCACATAGTTGTCCAAGCAACTCATAAGTGTGAGCCTATACATTAAGGCTGCATTCTTAAAAGATAAGTGTTAAGCTAAATATCTTTTGCTCCCTGTCGTGTAGAACCCATAGGGATGAAATGTGTTTATTTGTAGGCATCATACATCCATACTGTAAGTACTTCTGGGCAGCTGTAATTATGGTGGAGGCAGGGGGTTGGGGAAAAGCATTCATTCATGCATTTTTATTATTTGTACCCCACTCTTCTCCCCCAGAGGACCAAAGGCAGTTTACAAGTAGTTATAACAGATAACATTTAAAGCTAAATACAGAGAAAGGCAGCTGAAGTTTGAATCCCTGCTCAGCCATGGAAAGTCATTGGGGAAGTGAAACTGGTAAAACAACTCCTTAAAAATCTCACTTATCTTGATAGCCCTATTAGGGTCACTATAAGTTGGTTCCAACTTGATAGCATATAACATTTGTCATGTCAGCTGTGACTTATAACCATTTCCAAGGTTTTCTAAGGACATGGCACTCAGAAGTGTTTTTGTCCTTCTTCTGTGGGCACTCTGGGATTCTGAAGCTTGCCCAAGGCTACACAGGCTGGCTCTTCTCCTAAGGGGCACAATGGGGAATCAAATGGCCAACCTTTGGCTCCACAGTCAGATACCTAACTCACTAAGTTATCCAGTAGCCAAAATCCTGTTGCTTTGTGTAATAAATCATACTAAAAGAGGCCTTTTGAATCAATGTGGATTTGGTGAGTCAACTCTTCCATAAGTTCCATCGAGTCAGATGGGCCTACTCTAACTGCAACCTACTTTAGCAGGTAATGGAATCTACATCATGTTAAAACTAGATCATAAATCATTTTTAAAATATAACTACAGTGGTACCTCGACTTGAGAACGTCCCTACATAAGAACGATTCAAGTTAAGAACAGCACCATTCGTAAAAAGTTGCTTCAACTTGAGAATGGAGCCTCGACTTAAGAATTAAAAAAACATTTCCTGCCCTTTTTTTGACCTAAGTTCACCTTCACCAAACACATGTGGTGGCAATGTTTTGGTGTTTTCATTTAATCTTTTCAGAAGCCCACACAAGAAATGCAGGAAACGTTTACTTACCCTACCCTTCAGAGCTGAGAGGATGTAAGAAATGCTGTAAGGTTTTTTTATTCTCGATGAGAAAAGGTCTATTAGCACACAGAGATGCCCTTTGAAAAAGCAGGTGGCCTTTATAAGAATTGTCTCTCTTCTGCAAGAGCAGAAAGATAAGCATTTTGAGGTTTTTTTGTTTTTTGTTTTGCAAAACTGCAGCATATGCAAAACAAAAACATTTTGTATGAAAATTGGCATGTTAAATTTTAAATCTTATATTTTGCACAAACTGTGGTCTTCTATGCAGATTGTGTGCATGCATATGTATAAAAAAAGCTAAAATGTGAAAATGCACAAAAGCTCTTATAATATTGCTCAATAAGGAGGAATTCTGGAAATTTTTTAGTTCTCATATGTGAGAATAAGACAGGTAAAAATGTACAGTGGTGCCTCGCATAGCGAACGCTTCGCTATGCGATGAAACCGCACAACGAGGGGTCCCGGGCCATCACTGGAGTGTTCGCTCAGCGGTGGACCCTATGGGCTTTTTTCGCTATGCGATGATCACGTGGACGCGATCAAAACATAGCGAACAGCTGATCGGCGGTTCCAAAAATGGCCACCGCTAAAACAAAATGGCGACCGCTGTTTTGCCTCGCTAACGAGGCATCCAAAATGGCCGCTGCAATGGAGGAAACTCACAGAACGGTGAGTTTTAAGTCCATAGGAACGTATTAAATCAGTGTTAATACGTTCCTATGGGCTTTTTTGTTTCACTTAACGATGGATTCACTGAGCGAGGGTTAATCCGGAACGGATTAACCTCGCTCAGCGAGGCACCACTGTACATCCGTAGATGACTCACTTGCTAGCTACTGAGTGGCTGACAGTCTGTATTTTGAAATTCTTTCTGTGTGTGCATGTGTATAAAAATGTTTTTATTCACCCAAACCTTCTCAAAGACACAAGATTAGCAAGATACATTATCAGCCATGGTAAAGGTTGCCAGGTCAGTGGCCTTCCATTCCCTGAGCTTTCAGGGCCAAAACTGAGAGCCAGAAGTGTTCCTTTGTAATGTATTTTATAAAGCAGCCATGATAAAATAAGGTGCATGAGACAGTATGTGGAAACACTGTGAATCTAAAGGCTCATGATGTGGTACTATCAAGGGTTCACCTCCTGGAGCCATTTGGGTGGGATTTGCAGGCCAAAGGCTACCAAACACAGTGCGAAGCTGGTGCATGATTGGAAGGAGAAGGGAACCGTTTTTTAAACCAGACAGGGACAAGAGTAAATCTGGATCTCCTGACAGATCTGCGCTGTGTCAGGATGAGCCCTGATACTTCAGAGTTGCAGATCAGCAGCGTCCTGAGAATCGGGGAATAAACACCAACAGCTGAATCTCAGGGCCAAACCTCAATGCCCCACAAGTCTAGTCACTGCAGTGCACTGAATGTATCATCATCACTGTTGTTTTTAAAATGTGTTTTCATTGATTGTTAATTCTGTATACTGCTTTAGAAAGTTAAGCAACTTATAAATATGTTCAACTAATGAGTGAATTAAAAAAATCATCATCATCATTACTATTTCACCTCCCACTCTCCAAGTAACATTTGAAGATTAGGACATCCCAACCTGTCTGTTTGTAGGATTTTAGTGAATCCAGAGATCTTAAGATTCTTTCACTGGGGCCTTGGGTAATTTGAAAAGGCCATCAATACTGAAAGGACAAAACAAGAGCCATATGCTTCTTATTACTCACAATATATTGATGCACCAAATGGGGAGAAGCCTATTCATAAATGTTGACAATGGGCAATAGCAGAAGTGTAAACATTTTCCCCCACCCCTCTGTCCTGTGCCAAAGATAAGTAATGGAGAGGTCTGAGCCCTTCAGACTCCAAAGACTTTAATGACATAATGGGTTTAGAACTTCCACATAAAACAGGAAGAGCAACTAACGAAACTTACAACATAAAACCCCCTTCCTGTCATTTTTATAGTAATAGTAAAACACTTTATTGAATTTATGAGCTACATAATGACTATGAAGAATGTAACTTGAATTAGAACCAACTTGGAAGTATAATATCATCTATAAACCTTTTTCTATTAGCCTGTTCTTTTATTATATTCTTCTCTGTTTTTTTTTAAACTAAAGGGACATTTGCTTTTTTTAAGATTTATCCTTGTTATAAATTTTGGTATCCTGAAAAGAACTAAATTAAGCAAAGTGGGATAATTTCAACTGATAGCAATTTCTTATGTAATACACAGCATTTTTAAACATGAAAGATACATAATAGGATGTTATTTTTTGATGTGTATTACATGTTTCAACACAAAATATAGCATAATTTCAGGTATGTAAAGAAATATTGATGTACTGGATAATTTGATGGACTATAGTGGGGTTTGTGTGAGTGAGAATTAAAGAAAACATTGAACAGAAGCCAACATGGGGCTAGTCTTTTGTCCTTCCAGTTTACAAACTGTGATCTAAGGCAAAGGTTGCTAAAAGCCCAGGAGCTATTTTATACACAGGGCCATTATTTTCGTGACCACGCTTGTAAATGAGCAATTGCAAAGGTGGGAAATGTACATAACGCAATGAGAGCAGGATGTTTAACTGTGTTTTCCAATCCCGTTTTACTCCTTTAGTTTCTTGTGTCCCCGAGGAATTTTCTGAAGGGGCAATAAAATAAAATGGGTGAAACAAAGCCATAAGCCGGTTAAGTCTGAAAGACATGTCATCTCATCTAAAAAAGAAGAAACGGACCATTTCCACACATAGAGCTGACAGCAACGCCTGAGCTAGCAATAGTGCTATTCCATTTGATTTATAGAATAATGGGGTGACAAATGATGACAAAAATAAACTTTTACTGCACTGAACTGCTCCTTTATTTATGAAATTTGGCCAAGTAGTGAAATCTTTTATCTGCAAGTTGTAACATGGAGTGGAAACGAGCGATTATGGTGTGGTAATAGTAATCCAGTGATGGAGGCCGAGTCGGTTGGAAATGGATTGAAGTAAAATAACTACCGCACCATGATAAATGTGAACAGCGCTTTGCTGACAGATGATCTAACAGGTGTTCATAACAACTATATAAGAGGATTTATTTATGACCAGCCACAGCCGCAGCACCGTAAATCAGCTCCAGCAGCTGCACGCCACTGAAACCAAGTCCCCAATGGCGAAGCGGTGCAAGAACCCAAAGAACACAATTCACTCCAGAATCATAATCACCAAATAACATTTTTAGGCAATTACATCATGTTGCAGAAATCAGAATTACTTTCAATTACCCAAAGTTAAGCTGCCAACTAACTTTTTCTCCAAAACCAAACCAAAACAACAAACCTTCCCACAACTCTATATAGACACCAGTAGCAAATAAAGTGGGTAAATCAAGTTAGGATACCTGGTGGTCCTGCTGCAGAAAACCAGAAGTTGATGGGAAATTAATTTATAGCAGATTTTTTTATTTTAAAAAAATTCAGTCAAGACATAGACCACAAAGCACCAGATCTTTGTCTTTTACTTTTGAGTGCAGGAAACTAAGGTCTCATTTGCTACCAAATGTAAACTGTAACTTGTCCAATTGAATTCATTTCCAATTTTTCTTAGATTGCTCGTTATGTGTCAAGCCTCCTGGAGTGGTTGAAATAACCAGATAGGCAGGAGGTATAACTAGAATAAATAAATAAATGAATGAATGAATGAATGAATGAATGAATGAATGAATGAATGAATGAATGAATAAGTCACCTCTGACTTAAAAATGACCCTGTGAATAAGCAATCTCAAAAACATTCTCTCCTCCTGCTCAGCTCTTGTAAACCCAAGCCTGTGGGTACCTTTAGGGAGTTAACTCATCTCATATTTGGTCTTCCCCTTTTCCTGCCACCTTCAACATTTCCATTACTGTCCTTTCGAGAAAATCTTACTTTCTCATGATCTTCCCAAATTATGAAAAACTAAGTTTAAACATTTTTGCTTCCAGACACAGTTCAGGCTTGATCTGATCTAGGACCCAATTGCTCATCTTTCTGGCAGTCTAGAATACCCACAAATTCCAGCCTTACTTATACAAAACAGCATAATGATGTGACACAGATAAGCTCCAAAAGTTTCATGTTTGGCAAGGTTGTCATTTAGTGGTGGGGCAGGATCCATAAAATGAAAATTGGTGAGTGAATGTAATGGTTTGTTCCAAGCTAGGGCTCTTCAGCTCTCCAGATCAACCAACGTGATTACATGTAACACGTTTGCATTAGTATATCCTAGCTAGTCAGTTCTTGGGCTACAGTGTTTAATTGATTAAGTCTGCAGATTAATCAGTGAAGAAAAGTTTGGGCAGACTTAAATAGACATTTAAAGAAGACTTATAAAACCTACAAATGGCAAGAATTATCTGAGAAAATAATCCCCACCTCTGTATATAATCCTATTAAGAGAACAATGTGCCTTGTAACATGATGTCTACTCTGGGACTTTGGATTCCACCATCTAAAAATAAACTGAGCTTTCATGGACAAATCTACTTCTTCAGACCTGCCCATGAATACTCACATTAAAATATAGTAGTTAGTATTTAGGGTGCCATGTTTAGTCGTCGTTGTCGTTGTCGTTGTCGTTGTCGTCGTCGTCGTCGTCGTCTTCTTCTTCTTCTTCTTCTTCTTCTTCTTCTTCTTCTTCTTCTTCTTCTTCTTATTATTATTATTATTATTATTATTATTATTATTATTATTATTATTATTTGGCCTGATACACTGGCACAGACTAACACAATTACCTCTTTTAAAACTAAAAATAAGATGTTTGTCTTAGTTCAGAATCACTTTACATTTCCAAATCAATGCAAATGTATTGGATCAATCGATCAGCTAAAACTTCCATAGTTATATGACTAAGATTTCTTTGACAAAGTATCTAGTAACTAAGCTCCATACCCATTTTCAGTTAATTGATACCTAGTATTTTGTTTGCTCAGTCTGCTATTTAGAGGCAGAAAGACGTCTTACAAAAACACCAATGTAACAATTAGGAGTCCAAGTAATGGAATATAATATTGAGGAAGATGCTGTGAAGAACTACAGAGTTTAAATTATGTGCTGGCAAAGTTCTGCAACATAATTTATTCAATGAATCGCACCCGTTCTCCATTTGTAAATCGGTTACAGAGTGTGATTTACTTACATTTATTCATTATTCATCATTATTTGCAAATTGATTTAGCATTAGTTTGCAGATAACTCAGAAAGTTCTTTATTAATATTCAAGTTGCATGGGTCTCTTCCTCTTTGATGTAAAGACACTTTATTCAAAGAGTAAATCGGAATGAAAATTTTTAAAATTTTGTGAACAATTTGGTCTTCTCCATATGATTGTTTAATATTTTCAGTGTTTCAATACAAAGTTGGAGTATCAGCTCTACAAAAGCTTAAGATGGGAAGAGAACAAGGCAAAGGTTTCGCCCAGCTTTACAAACTGTACAAGCAGATTGCACCCCATGTACTTACTGTTCAGGTTGTACTAGGGAGGGGCTGCAATTAGGGAATGTATGAGGGAAAATGTCTTTTCATCTGCATAGCATTATCAGTCCGCCCTGATGACAGAAAGGGTAGTGATTTGTTCATTGAACTAAGATGTCCCTGATATATTGCCCCCTTCCCAATGCTTCAAGCAGCAGCTCCAGAAAGATTTACAGCATTGTGTTTCTCAACAGATCTGGAAAGCACATAAAGCCTGTTTTCTCTCCCTATCTGTAGTAACATCTTAGGCTTAAGGTACAAAAAGATGGGACATCAGCAGGATTTTAAAAATGTCCTTTCCACTTCCAGTAGGGAGGGAATCCAGAAACATGAACTTATACAAAAAAGGAATGGTCATTTCTTAATACTTTCTACTGGGGTGAGGTTAGACCTGTTGCTGCTGTCTCCATGCTCATATTGCTTGTTTTTTTTAATCACTGTAATGTGTGGCAGAATGTTGGAAACATAAAAATATTTTAAAAATATTAAAATAAGCTAGTTGAGATACTTGAAATTCCTCTACTGTATATGAAGTACAGTAGTTCTCTATAGAGATCTAGTCTTCTAGAGAAATAGCATATAGAGAAATAAAATCTAACACAGTGGTTGGGGAACTCTGCTTTAAGCTCGAAGACTATTGGATTCTGATCACAGCAGCACTGGATATCATGGGCAATTATCAAGGACAACAGGAGAAGAGTCCATTGTGGCTGGACCATGCAAAGTCTTCCTTGCATCTGGAATAGAGGTCTTTGTACCTCCACATATCCTTGATGTCACCCCCTCAAAGCACTGTCTAGTTGAGGCTTCTGGGAACTGAGTTCCAAAACGTCTGGAGAGCCAAAGGGCAAGAACCACTGATCTGTAGTATTTACCAGGCAGTGTTTCCCAATGTTACACACACAAGTTGAATAGCTCAAAATGTACCACTATGATGAAGTCTTTGGGTATCAATTGGGAAGTTGGGTGGGATAAAGATCTGACTTAGGCAGCAATCACTCTTTTCCTCCTTTAGCTTACAATCATGTGTTATTTTACAGCTGAGGCATATGCCTCCAAGATCTCTATGTAACATCAAACCACAGACTCCTTAGTCACCATGTCCTTAAGCAGAGTTATCATATTGGGTTAAATCCAAGTGAAGTCAATTGCACTTAGGTCCCATTGAAATCCTTGTAAAAATTAGTCACAACTAATTTATGTTCTATTGATTTCAATGGAAACTAAGTGTGACAAACTCCCTTCAGGGAACAGCCTGCTGTCACTCTTCTTCTGCCTTTCATCACTTAGCTTCTTGAGGGAAGAGTCTAATTTCTAAATCTTTAGCAGCAAAGACCATGTACAAACCCAAAAGTATTTTAGCTCCCATAGTTTCTACTAGCTCATCTTTCCACTATGGTACCAGCGATTCTTGCAAAAACACACATAAGTTATCTTGACTGGCATCTAATGACACTAAGCTGTCACTTTAGTCTTACAAACATTCTGCCAGTTTCTATAACTCCAGATTTCAAGCTTTTCATGGGGATGAGCGAGTCTCATTTTGAAACTGATATTAAGCCATATACATTGAAATAGTAATATTTCTCCAATCTACAGCTTGTCAAACTGACCAGCATGTTCAAAATACTGGCATTTTTTTACATATGTCTAGAGATGGAAACATTTGCCCTACACATTTTATCCAAACTAATAAATGGAGCAAAGTTGAATAATGAGAATTTTAGTATTCAAGTGGAAAGAGGAATAGTGTTTGCTAATTTTTATCATCACCCTGCAGTCTCCTCAGCCTTTCGTAGATAGTACTAAACACCCCCAGAGATGGGAAAGAGAGTTTTGTTGTTGTTTAGTCATTAGGTTGTGTCTGACTCTTCATGACCCCATAGATCACAGCACGCTGGGCCCTCCTGTCTTCCACTGCCTCCCGGAGTTTGGTCAAATTCATGTTGGTAGCTTCAGTGACACTGTCCAACCATCTCATCCTCTGTCATCCCTTCTCCTCTTGCCCTCACACTTTCCCAACATTAGGGTCTTTTCCAGGGAGTCTTCTCTTCTCATGAGATGGCCAAAGTATTAGAGCCTCAGCTTCAGGATCTGTCCTTCCAGTGAACACTCAGGTTGAATTTCTTCAGAATGGATAGGTCTGTTCTCTTTGCAGTCCAGGGGACTGGAGTCTCCTCCAGCACCACAATTCAAAAGCATCAATTCTTCAGTGTTCAGCCTTCTTTATGGTCCAGATCTCACTTCCACACATCGCTACTGGAAAAATTATAGCTTTGACTATGCAGACCTTTGTTGGCAAGGTGATCTCAAAAGATCTCCCTACTAGCAAATTTGGACAGAAGGTCCACCAGGTGAGCTGCACTGCCAGTTCCACTGTAACTTCCAGTAGTTTGGACAGTGGGTCCAGCAACGGGTCATAGAGTGACAGGTACCAGGCCTGCAATGACCTCATCTTCAGCCTGGCATACTGGACCACCACTTAGTGGATGCCATCAGGCCTAACAAACACTGTGCCTTAAGGGCTGACACTCTGGCCCCCAGGAAGAAAGAAGCCACCATTGACTGGATCTTTGAAATTCTGTCTTCTGGGAGGAATGCCCAGCCAAAAGAGGCATCCAATATTGCCCCAATGTACGAGACCCACTGGGTGGGTCACAGAGTGGACTTCTCTTGGTTCACCTGGAGCCTAAGAGCAGACAAAAGAGATAAGGTCAATGATATGTCCTTGTTTGATTGGACACAAGACAGCACCACCAGCAACCAATCATTGAAATACGGGAACACTGTAACATTGTGCAAACAAATATATGCCGCCACCGGGGCCAAACACTTTGTGAACACCCATGGGAACAAGGACAGCCCAAAAGGAAGCACTTGAATTGATAAATCACCCCCTTAAGGGAGAACCTCAAGTAACGTCAATGCTCAGGCCGAATGCTGATATGGAAATAGGCATCCTTGAGGTCTATGACCAAAAACCAGTCTACACATCTTAACCTCTGGATGGTGCTATCAAAGGAGACCATTCTGAAGTGTCAGGGTGTGATATAGGAATTCAAGGGGTGGAGGTCCAAGATGGGTCGGAGTCCGCCATCCTTCTTTGGTATGGTGAAGTAGTGGAGGGAAAAGCTGCATGCAAGAGCCAGGTTGTGAACTTGAATAATGGCATCCTTCTGAAGTAGGGCAGCCAATTTGAGTTCTAGTGGGGGTGATGGAGTGGTATCCCTGAACAGCCCTGTGGGAGGTAGAGAATCAAATTCAATAGCATAGCCCCTGGCTATGATGGTGAGGACCCACACATCATAAGTGATGGATTGCCAGGCAGAAAGAAAGGGGGCTAAACAAACCAAAGTGTGAAGTGTTGCTGGTGGGCCAACAGAGTTAAAAGGGCCTGCCTGGGATTCCAGTCTGGGTGGCGTGTCTGCTGGCTAGGCTGCTGCCTGTCAATCTGCTGCCGGGATGGACCCGATGAAAAGCTTGAGGCTTGCTGTCTCTGACAGTTGGAATAAGGCTGGCAAGAGGACGACCGATGCCAAGAATTCCTAGGCCGGTTCTGTTGGCTAGTATATGACCTGGCCATCTTATGAAGTTTGTCCAGAATCTCATGGGTCTTATCGTCAAAAAGACCCATCCCATCAAAGGCTAGGTCCTCAATTTTGGATCTCCCATCTTCTGAGATTCCGGCGGAGCAAAGTCAAGCACGGTGGTGAAGGGTTATCGCTGTGGTAATTTGCTTGGATGCCGCATCCATTACGTGCCTTGCGGTGATTCTTTCCTGCCGTGTCAAAACCATAGCTTCCTGATGGCACACAAGGGCGGAGGTCCCAAGCTCCTCTGTGGCAGCCTGTAAAGCTGGTAAGGTGGTATTCCATAAGTGGCTATGGTAAGCACCCATCACTGCAGAGTAATTTGCCACTAAAGAACGAAGAACGCTAAGGAATAGACCCTTCATCCCAGGATGTTCAGTTTTCTACCCTCCTTGTTATTGGGCGTGGATGTCAACCAGTTCCTGGCTCTGTTCTGGGTGGCATCCACAACAAATGAATTAGGCAGGGGATGCCTAGACAGGAACTCTGTGCTAGACTCGTGTGTCTTATATAGGTTCTCCACCGTCCTAGGTATCTGATAGGATGCGGAGATTTTTGTCCCTGGGCTCCTTGACCAGCTTTAGCAGTGAAGAGATAAAGGCTAGGTGGAGAGGAAGGGTCTGGTCTTGGGTGATGTCGTCTTCGTAGACCTTATCCACCTCCTCTGCTGCAGGTCGTTCCACTGCCAAATCCATCACCTTTGCAATCCTGCGTATCAGGTGCGAATAGGCAGAATATTCTTCTGAAGGGGATGGAGGCTGGCTCTCAGCCGTTTCCAAACCTGGAGTGGGTATGTTTGGTAGAGAATCCTTCTCAATCTCCCTGCCTGAGGCTTCCGTGTCAGATACGAAGTTCTCATCCATGCCTGGGGATTGGGAAAGGGCATGTTGACCTTGATCTCGATAATACGGGTCAAGATGGACTCCACGATCACCCCCTACATCCTCCTCCAGACAAGGTGAGGGTGGAACAGGAACTGGAATCAAACTGGATTGATGTGCCAGGGCCAGCGTCAAATGAGACCACTTCGATGTGGCTGGCAGTACGGACTCCTCCGCCGGTCGAAAGCCTTTCCCAAATAGGCAGGTTTTAAGTTTATTCCTGCAAACATCCAAAGAGGGAGCCAGGCGGACCTCCGCTGGCAAGCTGTTCCAAAGGCGAAGGGCCACTGCCAAGAAGGCCTGGTTCCTCGTTCTTTCCTTCCAGACCTCCTTTGGCATTAAGCCCTCTCAGCTGCCTGGCCTGGCTGGAACGAGTGACTCTGGCAGAACTGGGTGGGAGAAGGTGCTCTGCCATATTGAGGCTTATGCACCCTACGCCTTTGCTGCCTTTTTCGCCAGCTTGGGCAAAGGGCCTCCGGCTGAATAGGTTTCTACAGGGTGCACCTGCGGCGGCTCCATAGCCGAATCCTGAGCCGGGCAGAGAGCTTTCTCCCACAGGAAGAAGTACAGACACTGGAGCCTCTGCTTTATGGCCAGCTTAGTGAAACTTTTACAAACACTACACAAGGCAGGTTGGTGTTCCTCTCCCAGGCAAAACAAGCACTGGGAATGGCCATCCGACAGCGGAATCTTATTTGGGCAAGTGGAGCAGCACTTGAAAGGGCCCAAAGCAGCCATAAACAACTCATTGAAACCAACGGACAAGAAACACAGTTCTTTGCTTTAGATAGACTCACAAAACCAAGTGGAATGTCAGTCAATCCAAGGTCAGGATAACTGGGAGGTCCAAGAATTATGAAGTTGAGGAAGAAAAAACCTGAATGTGAGAGCTCTAAATCGAGATGCTGCAACAGCAGCGGCAGAAATGGAACTGAGGCATTCGGTGCCAGGGCGGGGCTATAGGTAGCATGTGGGAGGTCCCGGCTGCTCTGCGCAGGTGCAGATTAACCCATTAGTGTGCATTTACAGAGACCACGAAGAAGAATCAATAAATATTGCCTCTTTTTCTCATTGGTAGGAGAGTGCTGGGCAGAACTGTGTCCAGAAAGTGCTCCTGTTGGTGGAGAAGGAACTGGATATAATCCCCTTAATATCTAGATCAAGGAACTTATGGCTATCCAGATATTGTGATCTCTAATTCCTATCAACACTACCAAGTATGGCCAATGGTTAGGACATTGTGTGTAATGTGTATAGCCCAACATAATTAGGAAGAACAGTTTCCCCATCCCTGATCTACATGAAGTTTTTAACATACTCAGCTATTTCCATTTTTAACAAAGAGCATCTAAAATTGTTCATTTTATTCAAGAATTCAACCACAGCACAATTTATTCTATGGTCAACACAACACAGACCAACTGGCAGAAGAGTGTAAACAGGAGGCAGAAAGGGCAAGAACTGGATTATGTGGAATCCAAATCTCTCTCAGTCCAGACTCACAGCCATTATGCTGGAGTAAAATTAGGCCAGCATCAGTGTAGTCCTAAGTAATCTCTAACATCTTTAGGCGGGGTGGGGTTTGGATTCAGCACAGCCTCAGTCAACTTGTCTGTTTAGGATTGCCAGGATATGATTTGATTGTGCAATAGCTGTACTGTAGCAGTTTTGACTTTTATAAAGAAGTATTTAGGACCTCCTTCCACAAGTCAAAGTTAACTATTATATTAGTGTTCCATCATGTCTGGGCAACGTTTATACTAGCCCAAACACAGGGGCTGTTACTTCTTTGTACTCCAGCAATGCCACACAGGATTGTAGACAAAATCTTTAACAAATCTGAGGAACATTATATCCATGGATAAACGCTGCTTCCAATGTTACTACTATACCACTAATATGTGAAGGGCACTTGGAATAATGAATTCCCTCAAGCGTCTTATCTGTGAGTTAATAATGACCTGGATTGATGGTAAGGAATCCTTATGTATACGTTACAGGGCTTTTGAGTTTGTGGATGATGCAGCACAACAGATGGCTACATGACAATATCTTTTTCAACTGGAAACCACTGCAAACTTTTGTACTTCCCTGATTCCAGATTCTAAAGTTCATCTACTCTTTCCTAATCCCTGAATAAACTGGCATCAGTATGAAAAGCTGGTATCTCCATCTGATCCTAGATGAAAAGCTAAAACAGTTATTCATCCATGGACAATCCAACAGAAACGCATAAGAAACAGTATCAGATACACAGTATGTGATTATGGAAAAAACACACATAAACTAGTTCATGGCACACAAGCTGAACTGAATAGTCTCAAAACTATTGGACTGAGAGATAACTGGGATTTGAATTGAACAACTGATTTAATAGTGTTTGCATAAACATTATCCATTTTCTCTTAATAAACACACTGTACATGTTCTTTAGGGCTCCAGTGACCAGAATCTTCTCCTCCCCTGCCGGCTGCAGATGATATTAAACTTGAGAGCTTACACACCAATTTCATTTCTAGTCTTGTACTGATAATGGATGAAACTGCCTATTGACTGGAAGGTACTGACTGCAATAAAGCAGTGGAACAATCCAAATAATTCCTTCAATCACTAGTAGTTTCTGTAAACAGAATTTCTCCCTTGGCCCCAGAATCTGCTACAGTATTGGGAGAACACCCCAAATAAAACCTGTTTACACCTGTTCTCAGCTTCAACTTCTTGCATACTATAAGGAAGCTTTGGTATCAAGCTGGAGTCTTGGAGGACAGGTTATGTGGCTGAGCAATCAATGACTTCGTACACTGGACAGAATGGATACTTTCCCCATTTTTAAACTGCATAGAGAAAACCAAATTCAACAAAAAGCCAGGATTTTCATCTGCTAAATCAAATTTAGACAATGGGTAGGGCTAGTGCTCCAAGAACTAGAATTAAGATGTAGGAAGCTTGTTAATGAAATTTATTGCAACAGCATCTGAGTTTCTTTCAAAAATACATCATTTGAAGGCCAGTGTAATAAATGATTCTTGGCAATATTTTACCTTCCGCAAAATAAACTTCATGGTACAAATACTGTAAAACATTGAAATCCTCAAATAATACTATGTTTAAAGAGATACTTTAAAAAAAGGCGGGGGGTCTCTCTTAACTACAGAAAACGCCAATTTATCACATACATCACTTTATTAAGAATCTGTTTTTTAAAAAAATTGAGATAATGGCAGCTGCAATGAACAAAGAGATACAAATAAATGCTCTACAGAAAGAGATAGTTGCTGGGCAAGAAACACTGTGGAATTTTATACCTCTAGAATGGCTTCCCTCCATGTAGAGCCCTCAACTTCATGAAATTGCATGGATTTTTCCCCCTAATGATTTCCTCATATTTTATTTTACTGTTGTAGTTCAGCCATTTCCCCCTCCTAGTACTTTACTCCTCAGTTTTTTCTGTTTTCATGCAAAGGAAACAAAACAGGAATGTGATAAAAGCAGAAAAAAAGAATCAGTACAGGAACTTAAACTGGTTCCACTCATCATTTAAGAATAAAATTTAAGAATTTTTCTGACAATAAAATACGTGTTTCTTTGGTTAGGAAGCAGGGGGAAAGATGCAAAGCAATTGCTTGTGTGATAGATGTACACTATAGCATTCTAAAACATGAGACAAGAATGTCAAGAGTATATTCTTCCCCCACTGCCAGATGGAAAGGCTATTATTATAAATGAAAGGCAGCAGTAGTGGATGCCAGACACTTTTGTTGTGTGCCAGATTCTGAAGTCCAGATGTAAGCAGGTTACCCCTGGGACAGGACAGGCTTCAGCTCCCGCAGCAGAATAGAGCCAATCACAGTTTTCTCAGTGTTTATGATGAGTTGCGCTGTAGATCCTTCCTCCAGCTCCACTGTGACTAGCATCAGTGACCCACTATGCACAGTTTTAGCTGCAAACCTACAAAATGAAAACACAATCTGTGAACACCCTTTATACAAAAGCAAAAGAAGTGCTATGTTTATATCAAACATCACTGTAATAGAAAAACTTCGCAAAAAAAGCAAATACTAGTGTATTCATGACTTGCAAAGCATTAACACACTAGAATACAATTAAGAGGAATGCCACAATCTAAATATAATTAAAAATAAAGTTGAAATGTTCTCTTCAGAAGATTTTAATTAAGATTCACATTTAGACAGAACAAAATTGTAAACTTTGCTGGGAACAGAGTTTCCAAGGGAATACATATGATTTAGGATTAGAAGTTTTTATGATAAGGCAATTCTATAATTAAAGAACTAAAGTTTTATTGGCACACCTATTTATAAAGGCAGCAATATGTAGCTCCACTGGAAAGGCTACCCCACTCCCATAACCCTCATATCTTAAAGAGACAAATGCTCTAAATTAACATACCTTTGATTTTTAATGACTGAATATTAACGATACTTGTAACAATGAAAGGAAACTTAGAGATCTAATCCTCTGTTACTAAATTCCAAGACACAGAAAAACCTACTCATTACATGGAATTAAAAGCAAAACTAGTCTTTTAAGCACTGCAGTTGACTGAAAAGCCATTTTAGGGACAATGAACTTCTGTCAATCCTGTTAATTCATTCTGCATGCACAGCCAGGCCCCAGCGACAGAAAGGAAAAAGATGGGACCAGCCTACTGTTCTACATTGCACAAAGCATGCTACCCCCACATGATGAAAAAAGAAAGACGAAGAACCCAGAACACAACAAAGTTGCTGCACATGGGCTTTTGAAAACACTAACAAGTGTAGAGCAGGTCTGCGACCTCGGTGACCCCACTTTACTGGGCCAATTCCCTCTCCTCTTTCTGAATGACACGTGTCTGAATCAGAGCCATCTGCCTCAATTTGCGCAACATCTTAAGCCACAATAGGACCCAGTTAGCCCTGACAACAGCTCACAATACATAAAAATAAAACTGCTGTGCTGACAGCACGCCATCAGCTATTCAAGAGCAAACCAACTGGTCAGTGTCTCATGTCTGACAATTAGCATGGGCCTTGCACAGTGCCTCTGGGCTCCTTAGGGATCTGTTTAATTACCATCAACATAAAAGAGGGAGTTTATCAGCAGATACTCAAAAAGCTTCACTCTAGACTTAATTAAAATATTAGCCTCTTCAGCAGGAAGCAGATTCTCTTTAAATGAAAAGTAATTTCTTTTTAAAAAAATTAAGCATATCAACTTCAAACTCTTGTAACATATTACACTGATTTAAGAAACAGAAGTCATTCTTAAATGTCACTCTTCACAGATCAATATATTTCTTTTTTTTTCTTTTTCTTTTTTTTTGAGCAGACAATTTTCGATTTTAACATACAACAATAAAGTAAATCCCTATCAAATGCTTCAAGGAAATACCAGTAGTCCTGATTAGTGTTTTTACCAAAATGCTAAATCTGTTTTGCCCGCCAGTTTGGAAAGGGTAATAATTAAGCAAACAATAGTCTTATTAGTCTCTTTATTTATTTAGCACTTGTGTCTTGGGACTACAGAAGGAGATTATGCCTGAATTCCCACCACAAAACCCCCGGAGCTGGAGCTCCCGTGGTTTTTTCACAGCCCCAAGGCTCATTTTAGTCTTGTTCTAGTCAAAATTGCAAATGATATAAAGTCAATGTTATTATAAAAGTAAACAGAGCCCAAAGGTGTGATCGGGATAAATTCTGACCAAGTGCCACTGTGTGTCACTCAAGCAATTAGCCAAGGAAAACTGTTTGAAACAAATAGCTGAGTTTTCCAGAAAACTAAGTAATTCGTAATAACAGCAATTGTGTTAAAATAAAAAATCAGGAACCTTTCCCCCTGTTTCTCCAGTAATTTACCAGTCAAAATATAATATGACCACAACCATTAGAGAATACTTCTTTTATAGACCTCATTGCCTCATCCTAGTACTGTACCTGTTCAAAGATTAACTGAAGGGAAGAAGGGTGCAATTGAGTAAATTGAGACCCAGTTAAAAAACTTTTGTTTGCTATTATTTGCCTTGTTCTTGGCTGGCAATTACCTTTTCCATTAATGAAAGACTAAACCCTAGCCTTCCAAATATCAAAGAAAAGATCACCTGCCTCTTCCTAGGAGATTGCTATAGTATAGGAAAACAGCAGCAGCAACACTGATTAGGACTTTATGACACCGGGCTGTATTACTCTCCATGTATAAGGGCAGAAAGCCCAATGCTTGAGAGAGTGGAATCATTCGACTGGTTATTCTTTCCTTTCTTGAAACACCTTCTTCTTTAAAAAGGGCACCTGAGGACAATGCCACCATGTAGGTAAGGCCTGGGACATAGCTTGCACAAAAGATATAAAATGTCTTGATCAGAGTTGCAGCCATGAATGTTTCCTCCCTTGCAGCTGTGTCCACAGCTGCACTTCACATTTAGAGCTGGAAGTATTAAGAAAACCCCTGCAGCAACAGAGTGTTTTACCTCTCTAATTTCTAAACCATTAGGTAAAGGTAAAGGTTCCCCTTGACAATTTTTGTCCAGTCGTGTTCGACTCTAGGGGGGGTGCTCATCCCTGTTTCCAAGCCATTGAGCCAGCATTTTGTCCGAAGACAATCTTCCGTGTTCACATGGCCAGTGCGACTTAGACACGGAACGCTGTTACCTTCCCACCGAGATGGTCCCTATTTATCTACTTGCATTTGCATGCTTTCGAACCGCTAAACCATTAGATAAACCATTTATCTAGATCAAAAAGGTGGGTGGCTCAGGATAGACAGAAATGGTAGAAGCCTTTGTTGGCATTAGTACCAAACCTGAAAGACATTTTTATAGAGAAATTCTTGAGTCAATCTTAGGTACATCCTTTACTTATACATGATAGGTCATATATTTTCCTCTACCTCTTCTTCAGAGATGTTTAGAGGTAACCAAGTGCATTCTCTACTTGGACTGAGTGTTATAAAAAGTTGTACAACAGGGTACACTGAATAACAGAAGTGAATTCCCAGACTTCCCTTCTCATACCTCTATAATTGCATTTGAGATTGGTGATAATGTACTATTATGAATAAACTATTATGAATAAACATGTGAATTAACCACTTTTTGAAAAGAAGATGCTGTTGCTAACTAAACTAAGCCCTCAGTAAAGTCTGTTTTCTACCAACTTCTACCTTCACAAACTGCAGGAATTACCGTATTTTTCGCTCCATAAGACGCACCGGACGTTAAGACGCACTTAATTTTTAAATACTGAAAATTAAAATAAAATAAAAATAAATAAACAGAGCAAGTCCCATGCTGGGACTGCAAAAAAAGTACCAAAACACAAAGCAACATAGAAACATACCCCCCAGCTCAAATCTACCCTCCAAAACCCACCCAGAACATTTTTAAAAAGTAAAAAGCAGCAACTAATTTTTAAATACCAAAAAATAAAGTAAAAATAAATAAACAGAGCAAGTCCCATGCTGGGACTGCAAAAAAAGTACCAAAACACAAAGCAACATAGAAACATACCCCCCAGCCCAAATCTACCCTCCAAAACCCACCCAGAACATTTTTAAAAAGTTAAAAGCAGCAACTAATTTTTAAATACCAAAAAATAAAGTAAAAATAAATAAACAGAGCAAGTCCCATGCTGGGACTGCAAAAAAAGTACCAAAACACAAAGCAACATAGAAACATACCCCCCAGCTCAAATCTACCCTCCAAAACCCACCCAGAACATTTTTAAAAAGTTAAAAGCAGCAACTAATTTTTAAATACCAAAAAATAAAGTAAAAATAAATAAACAGAGCAAGTCCCATGCTGGGACTGCAAAAAAAGTACCAAAACACAAAGCAACATAGAAACATACCCCCCAGCCCAAATCTACCCTCCAAAACCCACCCAGAACATTTTTAAAAAGTTAAAAGCAGCAACTAATTTTTAAATACCAAAAAATAAAGTAAAAATAAATAAACAGAGCAAGTCCCATGCTGGGACTGCAAAAAAAGTACCAAACCACAAAGCAACATAGAAACATACCCCCCCAGCCCAAACCTACCCTCCAAAACCCACCCAGAACATTTTTAAAAAGTAAAAAGCAGCAACTAATTTTTAAATACCAAAAAACAAAGTAAAAATAAATAAACAGAGCAAGTCCCATGCTGGGACTTCAAAAAAAGTACCAAAACACAAAGCAACATAGAAACATACCCCCCAGCCCAAATCTACCCTCCAAAACCCACCCAGAACATTTTTTAAAAGTAAAAAGCAGCAACTAATATTTAAATACCAAAAAATAAAGTAAAAATAAATAAACAGAGCAAGTCCCATGCTGAGACTGCAAAAAAAAATTACCAAAACACAAAGCAACATAGAAACATACCCCCCAGCCCAAATCTACCCTACAAAACCCACCCAGAACATTTTTTAAAAAAGTAAAAAGCAGCACCTTACCAGTGGAAAGCCTCCTGGAGGTCCTCAGAAGCCAGCGATGGTGGTGGTGGGGGACCCCCACGGGGCCTGCTGAGGCCTCCGGAGGCCTCGGAAGCCAGCGATGGGGCCTGGGGGAGGCCCCCATGGGGCCTGCTGAGGCCTCCGGAGGCCTCGGAAGCCAGCGATGGTGCCGGGGGGAAGCCCCCACGGGGCCTGCTGAGGCCTCCGGAGGCCTCGGAAGCCAGCGATGGTGCCGGGGGGAGGCCTCCGGAGGCCTCGGAAGCCAGCGATGGTGCCTGGGGGAGGCCCCCACGGGGCCTGCTGAGGCCTCCGGAGGCCTCGGAAGCCAGCGATGGTGGCGTGGAGGGGACAGTATTTGCTCCATAAGACGCATACACTTCTCCCCCCACTTGTTTTGAGAGGAAAAGTGCGTCTTATGGTGCAAAAAATACGGTAATGTTCCTTTTGTGTCTAAGGAGAACCAGAATTAGAAGCACTTAGTAAAATCAGACGACTAGCGGAGTGTTATGTGATTCCACCCTGTTAAAGAAAAACCTGTTTAAAACAGAAAGAAAGTGTGATGACAAACCATCATGGACTGTAGGAAATAAATATCTTTTAACTAAAATTTAAAACTGTAGTATAGCAGACTGTAGCATAGCAGGTGTGTAGTGAATAGCAAACAACATTCCAAGACATAATCTGTCAGGAAACAAGCAACAGACTCCTTAAATGGGACGGCAAACTAAATTTGAAACTGGAATAAATAGTCCAACTGCACATCAAACAGGTGGAGGAAGGCTCTAATTATCATTATTATTTAAATACAGTGGTACCTTGCTAGACGACCCTGCTGTACGACGAAACTGTATAATGATGACTTTTTGCGATCGCTATAGTGATTCGCAAAACAGTCATTCCTATGGGGGAATTCCGTTTGACGACAATTTGTCCGTGCTTCGCGGACCGTTTATTCGCAAGACGACGATTTTTTCCGACGATCGTCCGCTTCCTAAAATGGCTGCCCTGTGTTTTCCGGACCCATGCTTTGCAGGGCAGCCATTTTAACAGCTAATCGGCACTCGCAAAATGGCTTCCCTATGGGCGATCTTTGCTGGATGACGAGGTATTTTCCCCTTTAGAACACATTAAACGGGTTTCAATGCATTCCAACGGGGAAAGGCTTTTCGCATGATGATGATTTCGCTTAACAGCGATTTTCCCGGAACGGATTATCGTCGTCATGTGGGGCACCACTGTATAAAAGTGCACTTGACTCAGAGAAGCACAAACCTTCCCATGTTTACTCATTTACTTACTGTACCTCTCCAACATTTTACATCCAGGAAAACTTGCACTAGCGCTTGATTGGAGTGAAAAAACCCGCAAGAAGCAGGACTCCAGCTAGTTAGGTTTTGGAATTTCAATCTGTCCAAATTTATAACAAAAACTGGCAGCCTATCTGCTCTTTTATTTCTGATTAAAGTAGAACCAAGTTTAAACACATAAATATGATCAAATTTAGCATTCGCTGACTATGCTAAGAAATATTTTTAATGTATTTCTGTGGCAAGTATGAAATAATGTCAGTAACTATGATATATATGCATTAAAGAGGATTAGAAAATTATAAATACAGTAGTGCCCTGCTAGACGATGACCTTGCAAAACAACGAATCCCCATGACGATGAGTTTTTGTGATTGCTATAGCGCTTCGCAAAACAGTCTTTCCTATGGGTGATTTTTGCTGGACGATGTTTCGGTCCGTGCTTCGCAAGACAGTTTTTGTCGGGACCGATGGATGCTTCACAAGATAACGATTTTGACAGCTCGATCAGGGCTTCACAAAACGGGTGTTTTCGGGACCGATGCTTCGCAAGACAGCGATTTTAACAGCTGATCGGCGCTTCGCAAAATGGCTTCCCTATGGGCGATTTTCGCAAGACGACGGCTATTTTCCCCATTAGAACGCATTAAACGGATTTCAATGCATTCCAATGGGGAAATGCTTTTCGTAAAACGATGGCTTCACAAGACAGCGATTTCAATGGAACGCATTAATATCATCTTGCGGGGCACCACTGTAGTGGGAGGAAAGAGGATGGATTAAAAAACTGTTGCTTAGCATAGTAAAACACAATTAGAGTAGGCCCTTGAATTGATGGAACTTTTAGGAGTTACTCTTCAAATCCCCACTGATTAAGTGGGCCTACACTAGTTGCAACTTACTATACTAAGCTACAAGATTTCAGCTTGTGACTCTTGCTTCATCTTAAAATCCTTGCTTTCACTACAGAACCCTGAGGAAATACTCTTTTGTCAAATTTGAATCCTATATAAACATAGCTTTTGTTTCTGATCATGGGGCATTCTTGGCAAAGATACTGGAGTGGCATTGCCAATTCCTACTCCAGGTGGATTGCGTTTAGTCGGAACTCTCCACTATGACCTGTCCAGCTTGGATGTCCCTGCACAGCATAGCCCATAGCTTCTCTGAGTTACTCAAGCCCCTTTGCCACGACAAGGCAGCAATCTGTGAAGGGGTGCAATCTGTCAAGGGGGACCGCCGAAGAATTGATGCTTTTGAATTGTGGTGCTGGAGGAGGCTCTTGAGAGTCCCCTGGACTGCAAGAAGAACAAACCTATCCATTCTAAAGGAAATCAACCCTGAGTGCTCACTGGAAGGACAGATCCTGAAGCGGAGGCTCCAGTACTTTGGCCATCTCATGAGAAGAGAAGACTCCTTGGAAAAGACCTTGATGTTAGGAAAGTGTGACGGCAAGAGGAGAAGGGGACGACAGAGGATGAGATGGTTGGACAGTGTCATCGAAGCAACCAACATGAATTTGACACAACTTCGGGAGGCAGTGGAAGACAGGAGAGCCTGGCGTGCTCTGGTCCACGGGGTCACGAAGAGTCGGACACGACTTGACTAAACAAAACTCTATACAATTTTTTCATTGTTAGCTTAATCCTTCCTAATCTAAAAATGCTCCATAAATGGTAAATACTAAGTGATTTATAATAGTGGAATATCTAAAATACTCTTGAACCATTGCCTGGGCTGTGTAATAGTACTAGATGACAGTCAATAAACTGAGGCCTAATTAAGACCAGGCAAAAAACACCAATGGCTGATTCATCTGTGTAGTTGTGCATGATTCATCTATGTGATATTCAGTCAGTTCTGCAAGGGCTGTACTACCCTGAACCGTCTGCTGTTTGATGCTAGTTCTTCAAGCTTCGTTGTCACTACAGGTACCGCCGGCCTTTAGAGTTTGAGGGGCCCACTAACTGTTTAGGCTGAAACACCAACTACAACCTTACCTAGGCAGCAAGAGTATTGCAACTGCCTTTCTCCCCATTAGATTATTGCAATGTGTTACAGTTGGTCCAAAACAGTGCAGCTGAACTCCTCCCTAGAATTGGGTAATATGACCATACTATGTCAATACTTTGCTATTTACACTGGCTTCTACTCTGTATCTGGGCTCAATTCATAGTGCTGGTTTTATACTTTTAATCCTTCAACACTTTATTTGAAGGGCCTTCTCTTCTTATATCTATTTCCATAGATTCCAAAGTCTTCATCTCAAGCTTTCTTCCAGGTGGGTGGCAAATGAGTGGAGGCAGCTGGGAAAGTTTTTTTTCAAAGTGGTTGTGTCCCATCTCCGGAGGGGACGGCAAGAGCCTTTTTATTCTCTCAGCCACTTTTAAAACTGTTTTTAACATTTTAAGATCATAGGACTTCTTTGTTGCTGCTGGTTTTATGTGGGCTTTATATCCCACAGTGCTTTCATCTTTATTTTATTTTTGTTTTATGTCCTGTGTCTAGTTATTCATTACAGTTTGTATTTTATATTTTTAATATATTTCACAAAGAACTTCTGCTGCTTTGACAACTTTTAAAATATCATAGACAGCAACATTATACAGTGGTGCCTCGCATAGCGAGGTTAATCCGTTCCGGATTAACCTTCGCTATGCTGAAGCATCGCTGAACGGGGCAGCGATTTCCATTGGAACGCATTAAACATCGTTTAATGCATTCCAAATGGGCCAAATACTCACCGTTCAGCGATGCTTCAGGATGGCCGGCAGCCATTTTCGCGCCCTCGCCTCGCTTAATGAGGGCGCGAAAACGCTGCGCGCGGCCATTTTGGGCCATTTCCCGGCTTCCGGCGGCCGATCGGCGAGGTTCGTTTTGCGAAGATCGGTAAGCGAAACGCTTACCGGTCTTCGCAAAGCGAATTTTTCCCCATTAAAAAAACGTTGAGCGATCGCATTAGCGATCCGAAAAAACGGATTGCTATGCGATTTCATCGTTATACGGTGCGCTCGTTAAGCGAGGCACCACTGTAATTTCCTAGTTTGCCAATGCATGTTTGTGTGTACGAGAGATAAATTAGTGACCTGTACAATATAAAGTCAGTGCTGATAATTCAAAAATAGTGTTCATATATCACTCTTTCCTTTGTTACATAAAATCAGGTTTTTACTTCAAAAAGAGAGTTGAAATATTAATTTTAATACAGTGGGGTCTTGACTTAAGAACGGCTTGAGTTAAGAACATTTTGACTTAAGAACCACTCTCATAGGAAAATATTGACTTGACTTACATACTTAGATTTGAGTTAAGAACTGAAAAAACCACGTGGGAGGCAGGGAAAGTGCAACATTTGAACTTTCAGTTAACTGTTGGCCAGTGAAAAGGGTGCCTGTCTGCTTCCTCACTCCTCCCAGCGTTTACAGAGTGGATTGGGAGACAGTCTTCAGACTGCCTGGTACTGTACTGCCTGGACTGTATTTTCCCTGCCTTCCCTGAACTTTTCTTGACCTAAGAAAAAAAGAAACAAAATATGCCCCTCTAGTGGTCGAAGGCAGAATAGCAGCTTTCCATTAGTTTCTATGGACGGAAAAGAGCAGATACGGATCAGATGGTTTTCAATGCATTCTTATGGGAAATGCAGATTTGACCTTAGAACTTTTTGACTTGAGAACCGCCTTCCAATACGGATTAAGTTCTCAAGTCAAGACCCCACTGTATATTCTATTTCAATTATGATAAAAATTTTTTTACATAGTTATGAGTTTGACAATGCAGATGTTGTATTTTTGTAACTGTCCTAGCTATAACAGCCATCTACACAACAAGAATGATGATATCTACCACTGATTAAAGACTACCTTCTTCAGTTTTGGGATACACACAACTTCATCTCATGGTGTGTGGGCACTGCACATACCAAAATTTAAAAAAGAGATCTTTAATCAGCGCAATCTGCTGTTGTTGATATAATTTTTCCTTATGCAGGTGAAACTGCAGAACAAGATTGTGGCCAATGCAAATAAAAAGTTAAATTAGATAAATACATCACCCTTTTGTTCCAATCTCTTTAACCACCTTTGTCTCTCCAACAAACCATTGGCCAAAATCCTGCTGCACAGTTAAACCTGTGGAAAGCAAATGACATTAACTTGCAGTGATTTCTCACTGGTGATTAATAAATCCTCACTTAGATTTTAAGGCACTTGTCCATCCAGTGGATTGATTCCAAGTGAGCAACCATGAATTGCCAGCAAGAAGCCATTGCAAATCATGCCTTTTGCGTTCTGCAGGAATAACTGAACAAAAGGATTTTGGCCAGTATCAAGTAAGATATGGATTTTTCCTTTTTGTTTTTAATCTAGTATTCTACATAAACATAGCATGACAAAACCATTTTTAAAATAATTACAAGTATTCCAGTCTAATTTACAATGTAAATTAAGGTCTAAATCTAATGGTTACTTTGAAGCAAAGTAAATTTGGTGAATGAATGGGACTTGATGAATCCCATTATTTCAAGCCCCCTTGGTTCAGGGAACAACTGTAGATAGGCCTAACAATTAGATTTAGCCCCCAAATAATTACAAGTTGCTCCCAAATTCTAATCTTTTGTAACAATCATTCAGAACATAATTAATATTCTTGAAAGAAAGGAGCTGGTAATACCTTATTAATAAACAGAAGATTATTTGCAACTGAATATTCATAATAGTTACTTCTACCACTACTAGAAACACTTTCTCTTTTTGTAGTCTTATTTCTAGATTTCCTGTTCTAAGTTCAATATTCTCCTCTTTTCTGATCTGTTACTTACCAGAAGTGGTGGTCTATTCCCACTAAAACTTTTTTCCTACTTTGTACATGAAGCCTTCAATTACTGCCTGATGAAGCAGACAGAAATCCTATTAGTAAGAAAGACAATTGCAAAATGCAGTGCCCAGCCCTAGCTGTACAAAAATAATTAGCCTGAAGTTGACAAATATGTAATGAAGTTGCACACTGAATATATGCAAGACATTTGATGCAAATTAGTCTTCTAGTTCCAAACACCAGGGGAAAATACCATAATATATACACACATATATATATACTGTACATATAATAATATAAAAATACAGTATGTTCATGCACATATAGCTTCTGTAAACCTAACACAAACCAATACAATGTGATCTTGCAGGATTCTCAAAGTGATTCAACTGTCTGCTGGAACATAAGAGCTACATTTGCAATGGAATGGCATGTTAAAAGGAGACATGGGGTTTCCAATCCAAGTTTCTCCTGCAGTCTTAATGTGTGAGGGCAGGAAGCTGCTTAGATTTGCCCCTTCAAGTTCCTTGCACAGCTGTTTTCATTCTATTTTTCTTCACCTGTGCTCAAAAAAATAACACCTCTAACCACCAGAGAAACTTCCCTACCTCATCCCCAAATTGTACTGGCAAAATCAGATCTGCCAGAATATCAAGTAGGGGTTTTTGTTTTGTTTTGTTTTTTGTTAGCCTAAAAATACCACTGTGTCTGTTCTACAATCTATTTAGGACTTCAGGACAATTATAGTAAAGAGTATGGATTCTTCCAAATTTCTGTACATCAAATGTCTGTTTCCAGTGACATAAATGGCTTAGATAGCTCGTGGAGCTGGGCACCTGGCTGTGGAGACACCATTTGGGAGTTTGATTCCCTGCTGTGTCTCCTGGGAGAAGAGCCAGCCCGTATTGCCTTAGGCAAGCTACAGAATCCCAGGACACTGCCAGAAATGGAACCCAACACAACAAAAAGAGCCACATGTACAATCTTAGCATCTCCAGCCTGGGCTTCATGTTTCCACTTTTTTTTTCCTACTTAAGAACTCTGAACATGCAATGTTTTTAACAAACTGTTGTGTTGTCCTGAGGTTTTTTTTTCATCATTAAAAACACTGCCTTCTTTTAATTTTTAGTATATCAATGTTTTTTAAAAGGCAATTAAGGAAATTAAGAATTTACAACTGTTTACCTTCCAGCTAGGAGAAGCAAGTACTGTACACATTTCAATATGCAAAACTGAGTATGAAAGTCTGAAATGCTTGTTCGGCAGCAACAAGCCATCATGATTTAGAAGTCAGAGATAAAAATGTTTTACAAACATGAAAGGTATTCTACTTGAAGGATTAAGCAACATAAACCTTTTAATTTTTACTACAAATAAGTGATCAACCTATTTAGCACTTTATCTTTTCAGATACAGAAGCAGTGCTGCCCTCTAGTGGACAGTAAACAGGATGGTAGTGTTACCTATTTTGATTCACTTAAATAAATAGTCTGCACGCATACACACAATGAAGAATTCTCCCACTACTTCCATTTAACAGATATTCAGGTTTAAGAGATTCAAAAGGAATAAAGTTCTGTAAAGATTACAATTTAATACTTAGCAGACAATACATTTTAGACATAATCACAATATTATGTGTACAGAAGCCTTCACACTTCCTGTCTAATAATGAAATATGTTGAAAAATATTTTGTCACAACATTGGTCATGATCATCAACATCTCCATCAAATGATATTAAGTTAGTTCTTTATTTTCAATGCTTCAGTTTCCCCCTACTTATGGGGAAGAAGTTCACAGCACTCTCTTAAGGGGTAATGACAAAAATGTCCTGGTACTTTATTAATTAAAGGAAGAGAAGAAGGCCATGGGTTTTAAACTGGATGGTCATTAGCTATCTGGGGAAAATGTTTGAAGGTCACTATTGACTTCAGAAGTCAAGTATAAGGAAGGTAAGAATAATTAATGCTATATTCAGGTAATTTTAAAGCTGAAGGGCATGAAGAGAATGTTCTCATTTCTTTGTGCATGTATTTGGGCTTGAAGCACTGATCAATCAATTCAGAAACTATGGGAGAAAACACTTAAGGTTTGGAACAAGTCTGAGTAGGAAAAAAAATGTGGCTACTAGTAAGCTATTAACTCATTCTAGATTGGAAAACCAGAACCTTTTAAAAGATTATTATTATAACTTTAAAATAACTAGATGAACTTAGCTAGTTATGCACTAATTAATTAATTAGTTAGTTAGTTGGTTAATGGTGCTTGCTATTACAAGCTGTTATGTGCTAACTCATTTCTGCCCTCCCAGCCCCAAGAAAGCTTAACAAGGAAACTTGTTGATTAACAGTGATCACTATTGGTTGTTGTCGGTTGCTGTCGGTTTTTCGGGCTCTTTGGCCGTGTTCTGAAGGCAAGACATGATGAACAGTGCTCACTATTCATATGGTGCAATGACTAAGAGTTTAATTCCTTATTCACTGCAGGGGATGTTTTCAAGTAGAAGAGGATGGTTGGAGAGCACTGGGCTTGTTAGAAACTGGATATGGGAGTAACTGAACTTGGGACCTCTAGCTGTTGTGTGTGTTTCAAACACTGGGCCTTGCATGATCTCTACAAATCAAACACTGGGCCTTGCACTGATCTCTACAGATCAAGTGTTGGCAAGAAGAGAATGCAGTTATTCAGTGTTTCAGAAAAATGTTCTGCTTATGCTCAGAGACATTTACAATACATTTGATTAATGGTTCTTTATCCCTGATTCACCAAGTGATCTTTACAAGCATTCACTGTGGCATTTCAGTAGTGCCGTAGATCAGCATATCCTAATTTCAATGAAAACATAATTCCTTATTTATCTTTTCCAATCCAAATAAACAATCCATAATACTTAAAAAGAGAATGAACAGCATATATGTTAAGGAAGAAGACTAAAAAGAAGATGCAGATCAGTAACAAAAATTTAATAGAAAAGTTGTTGGAACTCTTGCTTTAGAGATGCCTTCCCCAATTTAGCAATTTCCTGCTTCACTTTTCGTTTCTCTTCCAATGTCCCATGAAAGGATTTCCTTCAAGATATTACAAGTTCCTGGCTTCTAGAGCATCAGGCACATGTTTTGCGCAGATCCAGACTGAGGGCCACATCTGGGTTTTTGAAATAAACCTGCCTCTAGGCACTCATGGCTGAACAGGAGTGTTCCTTTCATTCCAAAAAAGTAGGGTTTCAACTGATTTTTATTTTACATTTTGATGCCAACCTTGACATCAGGTCATTCTCCATACCATCCCAGTGTATAACTTCTGTAAGCATACTTTGGACTGCAACTTTTAAGCTGCAGGTCATGTACAAACATTTTCAGAAATTGGGATCCCAAGAACATCCAGCTGTTTCTGTGATGCGGAATTCATACACCAGAAGACAAAACAAAGCAGACAGAATAATTTGAAATATTTACCAATAACACAATTAACATAAAAAAGAAAAAAAGGATTATGTAATCTTATTTATCTCATTTCTGTGAAGGAAAACCATTTCATATCTGTTTCAAAAGGAACTGTTAGAAAGCAGAGTTCAAGTGTGGATTCCAAGGGTGATGTGCAGGATACAGTAATGGACTCGGACTCTGGAGAACAGGGTTTCTTCACTCAGCATGGAAACTCACTGGGGGAGTGGAACTGGTAAAACCACTCCTTATATATTTCACTTATCTTGAAAGCCCTGCTGTATTAGGGTTGCTATAAGTCGGCTCTGACTTGACAACATAAAATATATACACACAGAGTTCAAGTACCAAACATATACAAATTCCAAACATAGAACTGGGCTTACTAAATCTATACAATCTGAATGAATTATACATCTCACCAAAGTCAAGACTCACTTTTACATTGCTAGATGAGAAACATTAAATAATTTTCTGCTTTATAGTGTGTATGTGTGACAGTAGAAAATAGATACCTATATTCTTCACTTACTCCATAACATAGCATGAAGTGTGGATTACAATTATAAATGTGCATGATTCCCAAACATACACTGGAAATTAGATTTCTACTTTAAAAAGTAGCAGAAAATTATTTGTTTGGAATGTCAGTCGACTTTATTTTGTACTATTATGTTTAACAATTCACATTCTTTTCTACAAGGAAATATCACCAAATTTCAAACCCTTCCATAGCTGATATTTACAACACACTAGACTCAGAACAGGTTTACAACTTATTTGGCCAATGAGACAAGGCAGGAGGACACCACTCTAATTTCTCTGATTTAAAATATATGTACAGTGGTGCCTCGCTTTACGATTGCCCCACATTACGACGAATCCACTTTACGGCGATCTTTTTGCGATCACAATTGCGATCGCAAAACAATGGTCTAAATGGGGGAATTTTGCTTTGTGATGATTGGTTCCCTGCTTCAGGAACCAATTCTTTGCAAAATGATGATTTTTAAACAGCTGATCGGTGGTTTCAAAATGGCCGCTGGGTAACTAAAATGGCTCCCCGCTGTGTTTAGGGATGGATTCCTCGCTATACAGGCAGCAAAAATGGCCGCCGTATGGAGGATCTTCGCTGGACAGTGAGTTTTAAGTCCATAGGAATGCATTTGAAAGGTTTTCAATGCATTTCAATGGGCTTTTTATTTTTGCTTTACGATGTTTTCGCTTAACGGCGATTTTCCTGGAACGGATTATCACCGTTAAGTGAGGCACCACTGTATAACAGTTGGGGGGAGTTGGTAGATCATATGATTTGGAAGAACCTAGTTCTTTGTTTCTCCCATACTGCCTCTATGATTTAAATAAGCTCCTTTGACAACTCTCACTTATTCCTTCATAACAGTTCACTGGGTTGTCAAGCCTTACAAACCATAGAGAAACCAGAAGCCATTTGGAAATCTTTTACATTTTAAATTAATAGTAAAGAAGATGCTTTCCCATAAATTTGTATTACAACACTGTAAGAGATGTGCAATGTGCGTAGGCTCAAACTGGCATGCCTTTATAGTGAAATTACCCTGGAATAATAACTGGAAGGAAACAATTGCAGACCTAGCTGTAGCCCCTTTGAAGGGAGTGTTTCTAAATATTAAAGAAATGCTCTTGAAATACCCCACAGATAGCCAGCTCTTACACTGCTCCTATAAAGCAGTGACCCAAGTTCTATTAATTATGTCAGCCAGCACAATGTATTTGGCATAAATCTCAGCAATGAATTGCCACAAGTGAAGAATTTAGCAATGAATCTCAGCAATGAATTGCCACAGGTGAAGAATTTAGCATTCACTGTTGTGTTGTGAGTTGCACAACTAAGCATGTAAGAGTAAATGTCTACACTAATTTCCTCACTTGAGGCAACTCACCACCAAGATTTACTGGCATAAAAAAGCAATAGGACCACTGATTCTCAATCAATGGTATATGTACCACCAGTGGTATATAGAAGTAGTCTAGAATTCACTCTCCCTCAGTTCTCACGTCCTTATGTATGTGTGATGCTCCATCTTCTATTAATCCTACCTCCTACAGATTATCCACTCAGACCTCTTGAAAACTATTAATAACCGTGGACCCTTAGCATTTCACCTGATCCCCTGTTCTCCTTGCCCATACAGTTAATGATAAATAAAGTAAGAAATCATTGTAAAATGTTTAATTATCCTTATTGGGAAAATTGGGGTTTTGTTCCAACACAATGGGGCTGACGTGAGTTCTGTGACAGAGCAACTGGTGGAATATAAGATACCAGAAGTTGAAAGTAACTGCTATAACACTCTTTAAGCAATCTGAAAAGAATGGTAAAATTTTATTTCATGACCCTGTATTAGTATACACCTTAAATATCATTGACTTGCAGCAGTGCCCAAATCATGGCAGAAGAGGCTATAGCAAATGAGTCGGAGGAGATCCATAAATGCAACCAGCACAATTCATGTCCTAATACTGGTTGCTACCTAATGCAAGAAACATAAAAACTGCTATCTGCTAAAAAACAAACAAACATGATCTTAAGTGAACACCCACATCCATGAGACTGACAAGGATCCAAAGCAGTAAAAACAAGACACAAATAACAAAGACAGCTAGGATTATTCCTTGATAGCTAAAGTCACAGTGTTTGTGGAATGTGCCAATCAAGCCAGGTATCTTGGGATCAGTTTCAATTGCTATAGCACAATGATGTGGATAAGACACCTAAATCAGCCATCTCTACCAGATTTAAAGCTGATTATTCCCATCTTGGCTCACAAGATCTCGTAGAGGTGGATTGCTAGAGCAGGCCTAGGTTGAGGATGGTACCTGCCACTCTAAAAGGGACAGTGGTGCACCCTCTGATGGAACCCAGAGATACTTAAAAATTACCTTCCCAGCACAAATGTCTTTTAGGGGCATGGTGCTTGAGTATGTTGTGTCTGGGAAGAATGAAACATACTTAGAAGAAACAGCTTACCTGGATCTATTTCAAACTGGTTGCGCACCAGAGTTTATTAATGAAATGTCCTTCTTTGTCCTGACTGATAACCTACTCCATGGGATAGACAGGTAGAGTGCTGCCCACTGATCCTCCTGGATCTCTCAAAGAATTTTGACACCACTGATCATAAGGTAATGTCCCCTTGACATTTTTAGTCCAGTCGTGTCCAACTCTAGGGGGCAGTGCTCATCCCGTAGAGCCAGCGCTTATCCAAAGACTGTTTCCATGGTCATGTGGTCAGCGCGACTAGGAAACACTGTTTTAACCTCCCACCAAGGTGGTACCTATTTATCTACTCCCATTTGCATACTTTCGAACTGCTAGGTTGGCGAGGCGCTGGGACAAAGCAACGGGAGCTCACTCCGTCGCATGGATTCAATCTTACGACTTCTGGTCTTCTGACCCTGCAGCACAGGCTTCTGTGGTTTAGCCCACAGTGCCACCACTTCCCTCCTGATTATACTATCCCATTAAACTGGCTCCATCGGATGGGAAAAGAAGACACTGTGTTGCAATGACTGCATTCCTGTGTTGGGCTGGCTCGAGAGGGTAGGATTAAAGCAGTGGTTCTTGAACTGGGGTCCCCAGATGTTCTTGGACTGCAGTTCCAAGAAGCCTTCAGCACTTGCTGTGCTGGCCAGGATTTCTGGGAGTTGCAGTCCACAAACATCTGGGGACCAAAGTTTGAGAACCACTGGATGAAAGGACCAGTTTAGCTACATGACTATTAATCTGTGAGATACTGCAAGGTTCCATTCTGTTTCCAATACTGTTTATTATGTTTACTGCTAGGTGTAGTAATCAGAAGTTGCAGAGTCAGATGGTACCAGTTTGCCGATGAAACTTGGTTCTATTTCTCCTTCACATTAAGTCAGCTGAGGCTGTGCATACGCTGGATAAGTAGCTGTAATGGACTAGATGAGGACTAGTAAATTGAAGCTGCATCCTGACAAGATGGAGCCCACCACTATGGATTGGCATTCCCCACTCCAAGAATTGGGTAATAAGCTACTTGCCTAGGAAGGCCCTATCTATCTATCATTTAGGTTCTGTATGTGTCTATGCGTGTGTGTGTATCATTACACACACACACACACACACACACACACTGTGTGTGTGTGTGTGTGTGTGCGCGCGCGCCTGAACACTGAGATCTGTTGGGGGGCTCCTATATTTCCCAGCATTGAGAACAACCTACTAATGTGGTTGATCAAGTCCTCCGCTGAGGTGTCCTAGTTCAGGAATGCATGATTGCTGCCAATATTGGTTTCATTTCAGTGTCGAGTAAAAATGTGGCTCTTCACCAAAGTCTTTGGGGCTTAAGGATCTGGCCTGAATAAGTTATAAAGTTTAGCTCTGAATAAACAATCTTCACTGGTTTTAAACTTTTAATTATTTTATAGGCTTTAGTCTATTTAAAACTGACCAGAATCCTATTGGTGTTAATTTATTTTACCATGGCTAATTGCAGCTAACTGAAAAGGTACCAGGTTGTGTATTAGTCACATGTCTGGTCCTGCACCCGGTTGCACAAGATGTGCCCTGGCACCTTGTCAATTAGTTACCGCAAGTTATCCAAACCTGCTGTGAATGTCTAAAAGGTTCCAGGCTGTGTTTCATAAGTTTTAAACACTTTTAAATTGCATTAAATTGCTTTCTTTCTTTGTAACCTTCCCCAAGATCTTTTGATATAGTGCAGGAAAGCATATTCAAAAATCATGATAATAAGCATATAAACGGAATGGTGGCAATCCAGGACCCTTTCTGGTAATTTTTCAATATGGGACAGAATGAATGAAAAGAGTTCTAGACTGCCAGTCAATAAAATGCTGTGGCTGGATTCCTACTCCTTAACACACTTCATAAAAAGTTGCATAGTTGCAGTCGTGTCCAATGAGCTAAGCCATTACAAACAGTTCAAGTAGTTTTCAGGAACTGCAATTTAAGGAAATTTGCAATTCAGAAGGGAATGCATGTTCAGACATGGAAACAAGTAAGAAAGAAAAAAGGAAGGTAGGAAGACCTGATATAAACTTTATTTTTCTGGCCATTCACAAGTGAAGCCTAAAATATGAATCTATTCATCCATAGGATTGCTATATTGCTCAAGGAAAACATGTATTTTGATTACCTGTGAATGTTATCTTCACCAGAAGGAACTACACCAAGGTTTGCTACTCCTACCACCTTCTGCAATATTATAGGGCGAGCAGAGTTCTGCGGAGCAACAGTAATGGTAGCAGAGGTTTCATTCATACCTGTTAACCTTCCTGAAATAATAAAACAAAAACTGTGTATTCATCAAATGACTCATTTAAAAAACCTTACTGTAATGTTTTGTTAACCCCCTTAATAGAAGTTCGAAATTAGTTTTTAAAGAGTTTCTGTATATTTCGTAGGCCCACAATATGAATACATCCTCAATTAAGAGCTATTTGTAAACTACACATTTATGAGGGTAATGGGTATTTATTCTGAATAAAATACCAAAACCCAACAGCCTACCCAACAATAGAATGAATATGAATATATAGATATAGATCACACACATACCATAGTTGCAAATTCATGAACAGCATCCAATTATAATATTTATACAATTTAACATCAATTGAATAATTGGAATAAAATAATCTAAGCATATTTGTCACTATTAAATGTGTTTAGTCGTTTAGTCGTGTCCGACTCTTCGTGACCCCACTATTAAATACCTACAGCTTTTTCATTTAATATTATCAGTCTTTTGTATTAAATTGCCTTTCTAAACACTAGTGATTGACAATTATCTAATATCAACTTGCTCTCTACCTCCAACAGTTTACCACCATTCAGCATTTTGACTGAGAATATGTTTAATGGATTATGTGGGGCTTTCCCACAGAACGCAGTAACTATATATATATCTAAAGAATGCTGAAAGAATGTTACACGTAAGACAAAGAGGTATCATGCAGGGTCAACACTTCATATCTCAATATGCATTTGATGAAGTAGGCTCTTGCCATAATAAGTTAATGTGCCAGTGGACTTTACTGTGCAGACAGGCAAGGAATTGAGACACATATGGCCCTTGCCTCTTGGGATCAGATGTACGAACAAGCAAATCCAATTCCTACCTATAGGGCCATTCAGATGTGCCCTACAAAGACAGGTAATAAACATTAATATCTAGCAAAAGAAGCAAAACATGTTTCTCCCTAAGATTATTATGCTGCTTAACCTTTTTTAGTATTTTTAAATAAATGTTGTAGTAGATATGTTAAAGAAAATGCACTATAATTTATTTGTTTAAAATCTGTTTTACTGAAAAAAAACCCACATACACCATGATTACAGCTTGGAACAGTACATTCTGTTGCAGATTATTTAAAATTTACATTAAGAGATTGTTTTGAAAAAAGTACACAAGCAGCCTAAGGCTGCTTTTAAGCTAAGAACAGGACTGACATAACACTGTTGAGAGATGTGTGTACTCATTAAGGATTTAAACCTTCTCCATTAAGCTCTATTGAAGAGCAAATGCTGAATAAATGAATGCAACTATGTTTATGTTAAAAGCCTGTTTCCCCGCAGCGTGTAATTAAAGGAAATGTTGTACAAAGCCAGTACTTTTGTCAAGCTCCTGTAAATGGAAAGATGGATAGCACTCAGAGAAGTGAATGCATTGCTTCATATTTAACCTTAACACTCTTGTCATTAATGGTTTGTCTAACTTATTCTATAAAGACAAGGTACTGCTCCATTGAAGTAAAATTTAAAAAATCAACTAAACCATGCTTTTCAGAACAGAAGATTCATTATCGTTGACTAATGTATTGGCATAAAGCAAAGTAACATCCTATCAAGTAGGGCACACATTCAATCTGCCTTACCACCCCCCTTTTATTTTTAACTCATGCTGTTTTATTGTTATAGGCAATTTGTACCACTCAGCATGACAGTGTAAACTGAATCAAGATTAATTTACATGCAAAAGAACACTTAGCATGGTAAGCAAATGTATTGTCTCAATTGCTGAGGTGGAAAGGAACCTGAAAAGAAAAAAAAAGTGCTCTAATTAAGGGGCATCAAATATGATTGCTTGTGGTAGTTAAGGGCCAGAAAATAGGGAATGTCTGACCATTTAAAGAATTAGCACCTTCCTTGTTAGAAGAACAAAAAATGTTCGAAGCATAAATCTTGATAAAATCAAATAAACATTTGGTTGGCTGATTTCTTTTCAAAAACATGGCTTTTTCCAATTGAGATCCACTAGGTGAAAATAAATGTGCCAACTTAAATTACCAAAATTTTATCTTTTGAAAACATCTAGAAGAGAGGATTATTGTTTGAGAAATAATTACATGTCTAGGAAGCTTAATACTGGAAAAACTAGTGGCCACTTATAAAAGCATGTGCAGTTTTAATGTAGTGCCCCTTATGGGTACAAAATCATAAAGGTGGAAGATACAAAGCTTTTGCAGCAAACCCATCAAAGAATCTTGCAGTATTTTAAAGAGTAACAAGTTTTATTTGGCACAAAGTTTCCTGGTCTTGGCTACAGTCCACAAAAGCTCGTGCCAAACAAAACTTTTGACCTTTCAGGTGCCACAAATCTCTTTGTTGCTTTTGCTGCAACAGACTACAAACTAAGACAGTTACTCCTCTGGAAATTTACAGAAAGCTTTTGGAATTTTTATTACTACAAAAGTTGAAAAAGACATAGACATGTTTCTCAACAATGTTAGATCCTTTGCTTCTTAAACAGTCTTGCTGCCATTAACTTCAAGGGAATCAAAATAAGAAAACAATAGTGCATTATTGTGTTTTAATAGTGGCAGAAATGGTGGAGACATTGATGGGAGATTTATATCAATAAGCATTGCTCAGTAATTTAAAGCCTGGAAACAAAAACAAGAGAAAAGATGGAGGTAAATGCTGCCAGGTATGCTGGGTCAAAACACCAAAATCAGAAAAACCACCGTTAGTGTTTTTAGTTGGCTAAGGCAGATTGCACACCAAATACTCTGAAAGAGGTTTCTTCAGCTTAGAATAGAGAATCTAGTGAAACAGTATGATAAAGCTTAGTGTATCATGCACCACAAGCACGTAAATGCAGCTCCCCATCATCTACTGCTGCTTAGAAAACTTAAATAAGCATGAATATTCAGAAGCTCATTTCCCTACTGCTTTTCTTCAACCCAATCAGAGGAAACCTACAAGTTCTCATAAGGGGAAAGAGTGAGAGGGAGAGAGGGAGGGAGTGGTGGTGGTGATGTAAAAATTGTACAGGTTTTTATTATTAATTTTAAGAAATCTATATATGCTTTATATCAGTTCCAAATAACTAAAAAAGTTATATTTCTATGTTTGGGAATCTACAGTTCCTTACCAAAGTTTACAAAATAAAATTTAAAAACAAGCATTTTTAGATATGAAGGTTTCAGTCATTTCACAAAAGAACATCTGGATAATCCCAGTTAAAAAATACAAACAACTGAAGAATTCTGAAACACATGGAGGATCTCATATTATATCTGAGATCATCAGGAAGAGCACAAATTTTATCTGATCCACTTTTTTGCAGTAAAGGTTTCAGTGGTGAAACTTGGAAGAAATTCATTAGACTTAGATGTTTAGGCTAAAATCCTATATATATGTAGGATATACACAAGGAGTAAGTTGTGCTGAAGTCAGTGGGGCTTACTGATGAGTAGACATGTGCAGAATTGCTCTACAAGCCAACTGTTTAGTAACACTATTTAAGAATTCTCTGTAAGCTCTTCTTTAATCTTGTTTAGAAAATACATAAAGCTGAGAATTGAGACTTCTATTATCACAAACCTTCCAAAACACCTGAAACATTTAACTAAGAAGATGCTAAAGAAAAAAGGCTTTTAAACCTGTGGTAAATTTGCCAGCATCAGTCCTGCATCACAGAATGAATTCAGGAAGACAGAAAGAGCAATACTGAAATGTCAAGAGACCTTCATGGATTTACAAATACTTCATATAAACAAATTTTCAAATAGCTTTATTCAGAGTAGCCTTTCTGCTCTATTAAACATAGCAAACAGCTGCCAGATTTATTCAGACAAATAATCAACAACCACAGAAGTAAAATGGCAGAAGAAAAAGGAATTTTGGCAACAACTCCACAGAGGACCACAGCTATTCTCAAAGTGCACTTCTTCTATGCACTCATGGTTCTGAATGGCCAGTCAGGGGAGAAAAAGCTCTCAGTCACAGCTAAGCATACAAACTCAATCAAAATACCAACCAAGCAAGCACACAACAAGAATGGGCGAGGGAAAGAAAGAGTGCAATATCCAGTTTTACTTAAAATTGCACTATAAGATGACAGTTTAAGCAATGATGGAACAAATCACAAGATATGACAAGGCCACACTCACTCACCTTGATTTGCTGAGCACATGTAAAGCAGACTTTAGCCAGCAAAGAGTAAGAACAGCAAATAGTTAAAAAAATAATTGGCTTTGCTGTTTTATTGCATAGATGAGTTACATTAAAATAATGAAAAAGAAATATCTGCAAAGACAAATACATTCTTTATTTCAAGCCAGAAAAAGCACAAAGAGAAGATATAAACAGTTTTTATTAAATGCATACAGCTTTACTTCTGTATTTCTTTTTTATTTTTTAAAAAAATTCCAGAACATGCAGACTGAAGAAAGTCATGGATATAAAAGCCTGCATCAGAATACTGAATGAAATCTATTTTTCTCATGTAGAAAGTATGGAAGTGAAATAAACCAAAGCCCACACTATTGTTTGACTTCTCTAAATACAGCATCAAATGAAGCTTATCACTAAAGTACTGGTACTGCAAAAGGGTGTTTCACATATAGTTGGTGCTACTTAGGCCATGTAAAGTCTACAAGAAGAGACTTCTGTATTTTTAAAAGCATGACATTAAAATTAAGTGAGCAAACTAAATACCCATACAAAAACATTCTTTTCAAACAGGAAGCTGAGGAGTTTAATACTAAATGGTAGTGTCAGGCCCATAATGCTAATTAATTTTAATGCAGTTGGGACAAAGTACACTAGCTATATACAAGCAAAAGCTTTAAAATGAGGACTAAAATGCAAAGCAAAGTATTAGTATGGCTGAATTATTTCTTAGAGTGGCTTTGGCCAATATTCTAGCCATTAGGACTAATATGAAATGCATTAGTGCCATCACTGAAGGAAAGTTTAACTCTAAGGGGCAAGTACCGGTTATAGCCTAATTATTCCCCCCAATACATTAATCAGTTGTCAAGTACCAGTAAAATGTACACTCTGGTCTGGTTGCAGAATCATTTGGAGGTTTCATAAATTCTGAAGCTATGAATTCTAAAGCAGAAAAATGAGAGGCAGAGCAGAGTTCTTTCTCCCTTGTTCCTCCTCTCTCCCATGCCTACTCATACCAACTTCATTATGAACATGCTCACTTGTTTTATTCATTTATTTATTTAAAAGTTCCCTGTTATGTCTGAACTGGGGAATGGTGATTAACATCCTGGCCAAGTTTTTTCAGTCCAGATGTAATGAGGAACTGTGGATTAATTCAATCTAATAAATTTGTGCTGAAGACAGCACAATAGGTGTAGGGAAGGGTGAAGGAGGAGTATTCATTTCTTATGCTCATTCATTCTCTACAGATACACAAATGATAATCTGTATATGGTCTGTGTGCTATTTCTGGAAGTATTCTCTTTAGTGATGCTAACACAAGATCAGAAAAAGATGTGTACATTTTTAAATAAAAGATTATTCATACTTTTTGCAAAAATACTGTAAAGAACAAAACACACATCTGCTTTAAACATATTTTCTCACCTCGTTCCTTCTTGAAGTCATTTTCTGACATAGTTACTGGTAATAACAATTCTCCAACAGGGGGCTGAACATTAACACTGAACTGATCGCTCTTTGTACTGCAAAACCAAACACAAATAAATTGCAAGTAAGAGGTGTGTAAATGGTTTAGTAGAACAAACATTTGCTTTATGAATAAAATATTAATTAATTTATTCCTTCAGATCAGTCAGACAAGAAGATTCAAAACACCAAAATAATGACTGAAGCAGTAACAGCCATAGCAAAAGGGATGTGCTACAGTTTACTCTTCAGCAGCAGCAGTGTAGGTGGGTGGGTGAGTGGCTGTTCTTTCTTTTAACCTCTGGTCAGATCATTTGTCCACTGTTTCCACCATCTCAACAAATCTATTTAGCAAGTTACTATTATTATTTTACACACCACTGACTGAGTCATGGACACAGATTTAAAAGCCAGGGCAAGTACAGCTACACCTACTGGCAATCTGTATCCAAACCAATCAACGTAATGCAATGATATGAGGTTTTCTTCCCTCATCAGTTAAAGGAGGGCTGTGATAGTGAAAATAGATGAGAAATTAATGTTAGATAAGAAGAGAAACTAGCATTAATATTAAGGTGCATGTAACTCTTTATATGCACTGAGGAAGTGGAAAATTCTGACCTAATCTCATAATACATTACTCAAAAAGCCATAACACTTCTTTTTTCTTTTCTTTTTCTTTTCTTTCTTTCTTTTTTCTTTTGGCTGAACCAACCTCACACAACTACCCCTTTGGAAATTACTTTCATTTAGTAGCATCAATCACCTATAAAATAAAGCTAAAAGATTCAATACAGTGGACATTTATGACTCAGTAGCATTTAATATAATGATAATTGCATCCCATCAAGTCAATTCTGAGTTCTGGCAACTCTTTGCAGATTTTCTAGGTACAGAGTACTAAGAAGTACTCTAATTTTGATATTTTATTACTACAAGAGACGTGGTCCCAAAGGGAACTAATATTACATGGTTTTCCGACTCACACCCTTAAAGCAGCTCCCGGTGGGAAAGGTGGCCCGTTAAAAGGTGGCATGGCCATCCTTACAACAACGAAGCTGCAGATATCAGTTGTAAACCTGCAGCCCACCTGTAACCTAGCACTGGTGGCCATTTTGAATTGTACTATACAGCCCTTGTTGCTTATCAATGTCTATATGCCCCCGCAGCCTGCTTGTACCCAGTCCAAAGACCACTGGGCAAAACTAACAGAATATATTGATAGTCTAGTTTTATTATATCCAACAGCTTCTTTAATGGAGTACTAAGAAGTGGTTTATCATTTCCTCCTTCTGGAGGTACCCCGGGACTGTGCAGCTTGCCCATAACCACACAGGCTGGCTCATCTGAAACACACAGTGGGGATCTGAACTACGATAACAACTACAACGACTACTATTAAACTGCCCATCTCGCTGCAAGGCCCCTCTGGGTGGTTTACAATATAAAACACTAACACATGTGCGCACGCAGACACACAAATCAGACATAATGGTTATACAAAAATCAAAATCAGAAATCGAAATTGGAATAGACCATCACTAATAGCCCAAACAACAACGTCATAAATATAAATACCATTAATTTAACAGGCAAGGTGGCAGAGCAAAAATAAATGTTGAGAACTACCAACTTCTGGCTCAGCAGTCAGATACTTAACCACAGAGCTATCCAGCCAGCTAGTGTTTAACATAGGTCATCTCTAAGCAAAATGACTAGCTCTACCCTCCATTATGAAAAACACACGTCTACAACTAGGGATAGGACTTTTTGTATCTTAAGAACATCCACTCCCATAATTTGGAGAGACCTCCACCCAGGCCAAATTATGGGAACAAGGGCCTTCAAATCAGCAGATGTTGTTCCAGCACTGTCACACAGGAAGAAAAGTGTTGTACTACAATGAGGGAGTTGTGAAGATTCTCTATGACTCACAAAGGTGCATGAATTCTGACTGAAAATTTACTGTCAAAAGGAATTATTGAAGTCCTTAAGATACAAAACGTCCATTTCTATTTATGACCACTACAACAAGCCCTGTAAACTGCTGTGTCTATGATAGCAAGCATGATAGAAAGAAAGCAGAGATGGGAGGGAGAAGAAAAAAGACAGAGTGGCCATAGGGAAATACCCAAATTGCAAACTAGAGAAAGAATAATAGAATCACTGAATAATAGAGGTGGAAGAGACCCCAAGGGTCAATAAGTCCAACCCCATACCAATGCAGAAAAAGGTATGAACAAGAAATAGGAACAACAGGGGAAATCAGAAAGGAGTGGGAGAATGCCCAAAACGCAAGGTAGAGAGGAGACGAGGGACGAGAAGGGAGAAGACAGAAAAAGTTGGAGTGGAGTGTTCACCAAGCAGTCTAGAGGAAAGTGGTATAAAGGAGGGCAAGGAAAGTCTAAGGGGGTTATTCTGCAAGTAAACAAAAAGAGGAGGCAGGATGGAGAAATGGAAGGCAACAGAGGTTTCATTTATACGGCATGAAAATTCTCTAGGAACCAAACCCCTATTTTAACAATAAGCCTAGCAGAGAAGCAGGACTCCACTCAAAATGACTTACTTTCGCTCCATAAAACTCACCTCTCCATAAGACGCACCAAATTTTTAGGAGAAGAAAACAGGAAAAAAAATCTGTTTTCTTCTCCTACAAATTGGTGAGCCTTATGGAGAGGTCCGTCTTATGGAACACAACCTAGGACCATTTGGAGGCTCACCCAGCCCCCCCGAAGGCCATAGGGGGCAAAATCACCACCTTCTGGGGCTCTTTTGAGGCTTGGAAAGCTTCAGAAGAGCCCCAGAAGGTGGCAATTTCGCCCCCTCTAGCCTGGTGGGGGGGCAGGGTGAGCCTCCAAAGGGTCCTAGAGTGTGTTCCAGACCCTTTAGAGACTCACCCTGCCCCCCCCCCGGGTCAGAGGGGCCAAAACTGCCACCTTCTGGGGCTCTTTTGAGGCTTGGAAAGCTTCAGAAGAGCCCCAGAAGGTGGCAATTTCGCCCCCTCTAGCCGGGGGGGGCAGGGTGAGCCTCCAAAAGGTCCTAGAGTGTGTTCCAGGACCCTTTAGAGACTCACCCTGCCCCCCCGGGGTCAGAGGGGCCAAAATTGCCACCTTCTGGGGCTCTTTTGAGGCTTGGGAAGTTTCAGAAGAGCCCCAGAAAATGGCAATTTTGCACCCCTGGACCCGTGGGGAGGGGAAGCATGGCAAGGGTCCAAGGGAGCCTTCCAGACCCTTGCCACACTCCCCCCACAGGGCCAGCGCGGGCGAAATAGCGACCTTCCAGGACCTTTTGAGAAACTTTCAAGCCTCTCAAAAGGTCCTGGGAGCTGGCGATTTTGCCCCCCCTGGACCCGTGGGGGGTGGAGGAAGCATGGCAAGGGTCCAAGGGAGCCTTCCAGACCCCTGCCACACTTCCCCCACCCACCACCCACGGGGCCAGCGCGGGCAAAATAGCGACTTTCCAGGACCTTTTGAGAAGCTTTCAAGCCTCTCAAAAGGTCCTGGGAGCTGGCGATTTTGCCCCCCTGGACCCGTGGGGGGTGGTGGAGGAAGCATGGCAAGGGTCCAAGGGACCCTTCCAGACCCTTGCCACACTCCCCTCACCCACCCCCCACGGGGCCAGCGCGGGCAAAATAGCGACCTTCCAGGACCTTTTGAGAAGCTTTCAAGCCTCTCAAAAGGTCCTGGGAGCTGGCGATTTTGCCCCCCCTGGACCCGTGGGGGGGTGGAGAAAGCATGGCAAGGGTCCAAGGGAGCCTTCCAGACCCTTGCCACACTCCCCTCACCCCCCCACGGGGCCAATGCGGGCAAAATAGCGACCTTCCAGGACCTTTTGAGAAGCTTTCAAGCCTCTCAAAAGGTCCTGGAAGGTCGCTATTTCGCCCGCGCTGGCCCCGTGGGGGGGGCGGGGGAGCATCTCAAGGGTGCTGGAAGGCTCCCTCGGACCCTTGCGACGCTCCCCCCCACGGGGCCAATGAGGGCGAAGTCACCACCTTCGCACCATAAGACTTTCTACCCCCCCCTTTGGAGAGAAAAAAAGTGCGTCTTATGGTGCAAAAAATACGGTACTTTACAACCACTGTCAGGAAATTAGTTAGGTTTTAAGTGCAGAAGTCTGCTGTATCACCTCTTCCTCTACATATGTTCTCTGTGCTCTCAGTTTACTGTTATTCATGCCCACTGCCAACCCAGTAAGAAGTATCCCTAAGTTTGTTTTAACCTCCCCCTAAATCCCCCTTTAGGGTTCCATGCTCAATCAAAATCTGTGCCTCATTCTAAATCCCTAGTTGACATTATGCCTACACTAGACCTTTGAACCCCTTCATGGATTGCTGTCTTGTCGTGGCGAAGGGGCTTGAGTAACCCAGAGAAGCTATGGGCTATGCCGTGCAGGGACACCCAAGACGGACAGGACATAGTGAAGAGTTCCGACTAAACGCAATCCACCTGGAGTAGGAAATGGCAATGCCACTCCAGTATCTTTGCCAAGAATGCCCCCTGATCAGAAACAAAAGGCTAAAAGATATGACACTGGAAGATGGGCCCCTGAGGTCGAAGGCGTCCAACATGCTACTGAGGAAGAGCGCAGGACAAGTACAAGTAGCTCCAGAGATAATGAAGTGGTTGGCCAAAGCCGAAAGGACGCTCAGCTGTGGACGTGCCTGGAAGTGAAAGGAAAGTCCGATGCTGCAAAGAAAAATACTGCATAGGAACCTGGAATGTAAGATCTATGAACCTCAGGAAGCTGGAGGTGGGTCTAACAGGCGATGGCAAGAATAAACATCGACATCCTGGGCATCAGTGAACTAAAATGGACAGGAATGGACGAATTCCGCACAGATGATTATCATATCTACTATTGTGGGCAAGAATCCCGTAGAAGGAATGGAGTAGCCTTCATAGTCAACAAGAGTGGGAAAAGCTGTAATGGGATACAATCTAAAAAATCATAGAATGATGCCAATATGAATCCAAGGCAGACCTTTCAACATCACAATAATCCAAGTTTATGCACCAACCACCATTGATGAGGAGACTGAAATTGAACAATTTTATGAAGATTTACAACACCTTCTAGAACTGACACAAAAGAAAGACATTCTTCTCATTCTAGGGGACTGGAATGCTAAAGTAGGGAGCCAAGAGATAAAAGGAACAACAGGGAAGTTTGGCCTTGGAGTTCAGAACGAAGCAGGGCAAAGGCTAATAAAGTTTTGTCAAGAGAACAAGCTGGTCATCACAAACACTCTTTTTCAACAACATAAGAGGCGACTCTATACATGGAAATCGCCAGATGGGCAATATCGAAATCAGATTGATTATATTCTCTGCAGCCAAAGATGGAGGAGCTCTATACAGTCAGCAAAAACAAGACCTGGAGCTGCCTGTGGCTCTCATCATCAGCTTCCTGTAGCAAAATTCAAGCTTAAACTGAAGAGAGTAGGAAAAACCACTGGGCCAGTCTAGGTATAACCTAAATCAAATCCCTTATGAATAAACAGTGGAAGTAAAGAAGAGATTTAAGGAACTCAATCTGGTGGACAGAGTGCCTGAAGAACTTTGGATAGAGGCTCGTAACATTGTACAGGAGGCAGCAACAAAAACCATCCCAAAGAAAAGGAAATGCAAGAAAGCAAAGTGGCTGTCCAACGAGGCCTTAGAAATAGCAGAGAGGAGAAGGGAAACAAAATGCGAGGGAGATAGGGAAAACTACAGAAAATGGAATGCAGGCTTCCAAAGAATAGCAAGGAGAGACAAGAGGGCCTTCTTAAATGAACAATGCAAAGAAATAGAGGAAAATAATAGAAAAGGAAAAACCAGAGATCTGTTCAGGAAAATTGGAGATATTAGAGGAACATTTTGTGGAAAGATGAACATGATAAAGGACAAAAATGGGAGGGACCTCACAGAAGCAGAAGACATCAAGAAGAGGTGGCAAGAATACACAGAGGAATTGTATCAGAAAGATTTGGATATCCCGGACAACCTAGACAATGTAGTTGCTGACCTTGGGCCAGACATCCTAGAAAGTGAAGTCAAGTGGGCCTTAGAAAGCCTGGCTAACAACAAGGCCAGTGGAGGTGATGACATTCCAGTTGAACTATTTAAAATCTTAAAAGATGATGCTATTAAGGTGCTACATTCAATATGCCAGCAAGTTTGGAAAACTCAACAGTGGCCAGAGGACTGGAAAAGATCAGTCTACATCCCAATCCCAAAGAAGGGCAGTGCCAAAGAATGCTCCAACTACCGTACAATTGCACTCATTTCCCACACTAGCAAGGTTATGCTCAAAATCCTACAAGGTAGGCTTCAGCAGTATGTGGACCGAGAACTTCCAGAAGTACAAGCTGGATTCCGAAGGGGCAGAGGAACTAGAGACCAAATTGCAAACATGCGCTGGATTATAGAGAAAGCCAGAGAGTTCCAGAAAAACATCTACTTCTGCTTCATTGACCATGCAAAAGCCTTTGACTGTGTGGACCACAGCAAACTATGGCAAGTCCTTAAAGAAATGGGAGTGCCTGACCACCTTGTCTATCTCCTGAGAAACCTATATGTGGGACAGGAAGCAACAGCTAGAACTGGATATGGAACAACTGATTGGTTCAAAATTGTGAAAGGAGTATGACAAGGCTGTATATTGTCCCGCGGCTTATTTAACTTATATGCAGAATACATCATGCGGAAGGCTGGACTGGAGGAATCCCAAACCGTAATTAAGATTGCCGGTTAAAATATCAACAACCTCCGATATGCAGATGATACCACTCTGCTGGCAGAAAGTGAGGAGGAATTAAAGAACCTTGTAATGAGGGTGAAAGAGGAGAGTGCAAAAAATGGCCTGAAACTCAACATAAAAAAACTAAGATCATGGCCACTGGTCCCATCACCTCCTGGGAAATTGAAGGGGAAGATACGGAGGCAGTGACAGATTTTACTTTCTTGGGCTCCATGATCACTGCAGATGGAGACAGCAGCCACAAAATTAAAGGACACCTGCTTCTTGGGAGGAAAGCAATGACAAACCTTGACATCATCTTAAAAAGCAGAGACATCACCTTGCCAACAAAAGTCCGAATAGCCAAAGCTATGTTTTTTCCTGTCGTGATATATGGAAGTGAGAGCTGGACCACAAAGAAAGCAGACAGCTGAAGAATTGATGCCTTTGAATTGTGGTGCTGGAGGAGGCTCTTGAGAGTCCCCTGGACAGCAAAGAGAACAAACCTATCAATTCTAAAGGAAATCAACCCTGAGTGCTCACTGGAAGGACAGATCCTGAAGCTGAGGCTCCAGTATTTTGGCCATCTCATGAGAAGAGAAGACCTTGATGTTAGGAAAGTGTGACGGCAAGAGGAGAAGGGGATGACAGAGGATGAGATGGCTGGACAGTGTCATCGAAGCAACCAAGATGCATTTGACACAACTACGGGAAGCAGTGAAAGATAGGAGGGCCTGGCGTGCTGTGGTCGATGGGGTCACGAAGAGTCGGACACGACTAAACGACGACGAGACCTTTGAAAGCCTATCTGCCTATCTAACTACATGGAAAATAGCTGTGTGAAAATGAGGAGACCGTCTATAACCAAATTGTGCATCAGGAAAATAATTAAATGCTGACTGAAAATTTACTATCAAATTATGCTCTTTTTTGCAATCCTGAAATCTGGTAAATAAAATCAATATTATTTATAAAGTAAATAAAATTTTATTAAGACTTGTTATATATGTATTATGTTACAGCTGCTCATCCTGTTTCTTCAGGCAAACATTCTTTTTGTATTGACTTGCTTTTCTGGAATTCTAGATGGCTGTGATGGGTTTTCCTCTACCCTGTATTGATTTAAATTCCAGAAACAAAATACTGAAGAAAGCACTATATCCTATCAACAATTTAATATTAAAAAGGGTTATTTCTGATAGCTGTTAGGAATGTTGTAGGTCCTTGGATATCTCAGATGCAAATACAAGATATGGATAAACCTTGAGGTGTTTTAGTCTGTTTTGAGGCACTCTGCTAATTAAAGCATAATGATCTTCTCTAAGGAAGCATATAGTCAAGAGAGGAATGAATTATGAAAACCCATCTATCTTCGCTATGTTTTTATAGAGGAACTGAGAAATTGTTTTAAAATATTCAGGATGCTAAACAGGGTTCAAAGGTTGAATGGATAGCCATTATCATTTGGCATACAGGAGATGGAAATGGGAAAAAGCTAGAGCTCTAGATAATGAACTATATATATAATTTTTAAGACTAATTGTGCATGTTTTGTGCTTTCCCACAACAGAGGTTAGGCACTTAAAATGTCAGTACACTTGGCAAACAGATGAGGACCAATAAAAATGCATTTCAAGTACTGGACACCTACATTTTAGTGAAGTAGAAAAGTCTTACAACTTGTACTACTTATAATAATGAAAAAATCCTGACTGCAAGGAAACCCTAGTTATCTCACTTAAATATCCTGATACAATATTTTCTAACAGAAAAATAAATTGATTAATCCACAGTATTTAAATTAATCTCACATGTTTCTTACTAATTTTAATTTTTTAAACTTTTTAAAGCTTAGAAGCCTGACATTAGATTCGTTGACAGATACACAGCATATAACAATGTTAACACAAGCCTGTACTGTATTATTAAGAGTGATTACATGAGAGTCAGACTATCAAAAACTAAAATTGAAACTAAACAAAGGTACCTACAATCTAACTGCTTAAACAATCTTTAGTCTCAGGCTTTCTATCTGAGTTCCTCCAAAGTGATCTATGATTTTTCCCTATGTATCTTAAGTGGGTACTTTATAAAATCAAGCCTGAACTCTTTCTAGAAGCAAAAATGATGAAACTGAAATTGTTGTACTGTGGGCACATCATAAGAGAAGCATCACTGAAAAATACAATAATGCCAGGAAAAGTTGAAGGCAACAGGAAAAGAGGAAGACCAACTATGAATTGATTGTATGGACCTATATCTATTATCCATAGGATGTGGTTAAACCACAGAACCCTCTGTGCTGCAAGGTCAGAAGACCTGCAGTTGTAAGATCGATTCCATGCGATGGACTGAGCCCCCGTTGCTTGTCCCAGCTCCCGCCAACCTAGCGGTTTGAAAGCATGTAAAATGCAAAAATTCAAGTAGATAAATAGGTACCATCACGTTGGGAAGGTAACAACGTTCCGTGTCTAATCACGCTGGCCACGTGACCACGGAAGATTGTCTTCGGACAAAAACGCTAGCTCTATAGGTTGGAAATGGAGATGAGCACCACTCCCCTCTAGAGTTGGTCACGACTGGACAAATTGTTAAGGGGAACCTTTACCTTTTATCTATCCATGGAAACGATAGCTCCCAAGAAGGGAAATTCTAACTAATCAATCTGGTGTCCATTGTTGTTATGTGCTGTCAAGTGCTGTCAAGTGGCCAGTGACTTATGTCAACCCTATGAATGAGCAATCTCCAAAATGCCCCATCCTCCAGCCCTACTCGGCACTTGCAAACTCAAGTCTGCTGTTTCCTTTAGGAAGTCAATCCGTTTTGTATTTGCTCTTCCTCCTTTCCTGCTGTCTTCAACCTTTACCAGCATTATTATCTTTTTCAAAGAATCCTGTCTTCTCAGGACAACCTCATTTTCAACGTTTTTGCCTCCAGACATAGTTCTGGCTTGATTTGATTTAGGCTTGATTTGATCTAGGACCTACATGTTTATATTTCTACCAGTCTTGAGTATCTGCAAAGCTCACCTCCAGCATTACATTTCAAACCAATCAATTTTTTTCCCTGTAAGCTTTCTTTACTGTTTGGTTTTTGCACACATAAATTGGTGACTAGAAATACAAGAGTGTGGATGATTTTGGTCTTGGCCTCCAGTGACACATCCTTACACTTGATTATTTTTCTAGTTCCTTCATTGCTGCCCTATTGAATCTCTGTCTTCTTCTGATTTCTGAAATAACATGACTGAACAAAGAATGAACATAAGCTAAAAACCTTATTTTGTTCAAAGGATAGATTTTCACCTTTGTTGTATCTTTGCATATGCCTGATCATCCATAGGCTCTGATAGATGAAAATCAAGCAAACACTCAGTATTCAAGGTTTGCAGATGGAGATATTTCACTTCTAGGCCCTGAGGCATTGAGCAATTGTGTATGAAAATATGTATGACTGCCTAATACTGCCATTTAACTAGGCATCAACACTCCTAAGGAAACCTTCACTACACCAAACCCCTAAGTGTTTATAAGTCAAAAACCAGGATCACATTATTTAAAAGTACATTAATATATGCATACGTACACAATAGTTTTATTAAATTGAAGTATACTGTAGATGAAAAAGTTGAAGTGACTTGAGGGTGGTCATACAAGAATAGGTAACTGTCTGAAGTGTGTGAAGAGCTACTATAGTGCAGTGGCTAAAGTGTCGGGCTGGGACCTGGAAGATCTGTGTCTCACGGAGCCATAAAATTTACTGAGCGGCTACAGGCCAGACACACTCCTTTAGCGTGACTAGGTTGTTGTTATATGAAAGTGAATGGCAGCAGAGCCATGTACTTTGATTTGAGTTCCATACAGGAAAATTAGAAATAAATATACGCACACGTTGTTAACTGAAGATTCTTTCTTCATTATCCTTGATTTGGTGTATTTTTATAAAGCTTGCTTAATTAAAAAAATAGCACTTATTAAGGATCTCTCATCAGTTTTTAAATTATTCCAAAGTTTTATTACCAATATTTGCCTGTTCTTTATACAGTTTGCTTTAGCTCCACTATGCTAGGTACCTTACCAGAACAGTAGATTTTACTATGCAAAACACAGAGTCAATGATTGGCATCTAAACCAATTGATCTACCCATTACCACTATCTCCCTTCCCACATAAGCCTTACTACAAAGTTATTGATTTAAACACTGCTGATCGGTTTCCATTTTCTGATTTTGGGCAGGCTAATTAAGAAAGTGAGTAATTGTGATTACACTGCTTCAGGATCAATTACATGTGATGTAAGACAAAGCACTCCTTTTGGACCAAGGTAAGGAAAATAATTATAATGAGAAATAGTTTATGGAGTGAACATTCCCCTCACTATAAAAACAATAACACACATAGCTTCTATTGTACTGCAGGCTTAATAGATTCTAAGCAAATCATATCTACAATGATTTGACTAGAAATACAGTTTGTTTACATGACAAATATGCCCCATTTAGAAAGTGTTTAGGAGGAAAATCTATACATTGTTAGCAATCTCCCATGCATATGGACATCGAAAATGATGAAGTGATGTGGGTGGTGACAGTTTCTACCTTCCACCTTTTCAAAACAGATAAGCACTCTCTCTCCCACCCAGCAGGGGACCAGCAGTAAGATCATTGTCAATAAAGAGTAGCAAAGTGTATAAGCTTGGGCCTATGAACTCAAACTCTGAGTAGCTGAATAAAAACAGACAACTTGATGCTTCCATCCTTCTATTCAAAAGCCTCTGCACTGGTTTTAGGCTTAAAAGAAATAAGCTTACTAATTTTCTGGGCTTCAGCCTTAAATGTCATGGGGCCAGAATAACAAAAGCAGGTTACCTATCTCCTTGCAAACTCAGAATCCAAGGACCTGTTACTATGTTCCTAGAAGTCTTGGAATGCAGTGAAGGTTGCAGGACTGCCACGAATTGAATTTCATGGACTCATGAGATGAGAAAGCAAAGGAAAAGTATAGCATGGTTGTTGTGGGTTTTTCAAGCTCTTTGGCTGTGTTCTGAAGGTTGTTCTTCCTAACGTTTCGCCAGTCTCTGTGGCCGGCATCTTCAGAGGACAGCACTCTGCTGTCCCCTGAAGATGCCGGCCACAGAGACTGGCAAAACCTTAGGAAGAACAACCTTCAGAACACAGCCAAAGAGCTCGAAAAACCCACAACAACCATTAGATCCCGGCTGTGAAAGCCTTCGCGAACACATTGAAAAGTACAGCACTTCAGGACATGGTGTGGTGTCACAGGACACCTTTCTGAGTCTTGCCAGAGGCCAGCACTTTCTTCTTCAGGATGGAGGAACCCTTGAAAAGTGTTCAAAGACCCACAAAGATTCCAGAGAAGAGGTTGCAGGTTTGGTAGAGGCTGCCACCATCCCCCCAGAAACCAAAATGCAAAACAAACTCTTAACATGCCCCAAAGTATGACAGGTAGTCATTATCTAAACTTGGCTAGACAACAAAATTTAGTTAACCTGAGTTTCTCTTAAAAGCAGTCTTCAGACCACAAGATCTTTTAAGAGTTTTATTGAAAAAGAAATAATAAAAAGAAAGTTAAAAAAAATGGAAATTATGCCTGGCAAAAGCCAGAAGTGGAATGGTTGCAAGGTTATGTAAAACAGTTACAAAACACAAAAAACAAGCTTCTGAAAATATGAGCAACTTTATGCAGAACAAACAAAACTAACGTAAATCATGGGCAAAAGATTAATAAGTAATGAATTCAAGCAAAATAACAGCACACTACAAAACAAGAAATGATGTTCTGACATGGAGAATGAAATGCACAGTTTTTCTTTCCCTACTCCCATGATGGCTTGGCTATTTCTAATTTCCATTTCACAAATGCCTCCTAACTGAGGGCACAGTTAGCCACCCTTTTTCTGATATTATGTAGCTCACTTTCTCCTCCATTGATGTGGTCTCCCTATCACCTAAGAGAGAGGCATCTCAAAGATTTCCTGACTCCTTTGAGTCCATAATTCAAAAAATTGTAGGTGTGAATTCCACAGATTTGGGATCTGTACCTTCTATATGTTTATTTCACAGATCTGGGATGCTATTCTTTGAACCACTCATGTGTCAATTGTTTACCTCAGGTTTACTGCAGCCTGCTCAGTCTCCCCAGTCACCTTCCTGGCCATTTGGCCTAGAGTTCCTTTGGCATGCATGCTGATCTCTCTACATGTAGTTCATGTTAGATTTCCGTTGCCTACTACTGGGTAGCAGCCCTCATAGTCAACAAAAGAGTGGGAAAAGCTGTACTGGGATACAATCTCAAAAATGATAGAATGATTTCAATATGACTCCAAGGCAGACCTTTCAACATCACAGTAATCCAAGTTTATGCACCAACCACTAATGCTGAAGAGGCTTAAATTGACCAATTCTATGAAGACTTACACCACCTTCTAGAACTGACACCAAAGAAAGATTTTCTTCTCATTCTAGGGGACTGGAATGCTAAAGTAGGGAGTCAAGAGAGAAAAGGAGCAATAGGGAAGTTTGGACTTGGAGATCAAAACAAAGCAGGGCAAAGGCTGATAGATTTTTGTCAAGAGAACAAGCTGGTCATCACAAACACTCTTTTTCAACAACATAAGAGGCAACTCTACACATGGACATCACCAGATGGGCAATACCGAAATCAGATTGATTATATTATCTGCAGCCAAAGATGGAGAAGCTCTATACAGTCAACAAAAACAAGACCTGGAGCTGACTACGGCTCTCATCATCAGCTTCCTGTAGCAAAATTCAAGCTTAAACTGAAGAAAGTAGGAAAAACCACTGGGCCAGTCTAGGTATAACCTAAATCAAATCCCTTATGAACACACAGTGGAAGTAAAGAGGAGATTTAAGGAACTCGATCTGGTGGACAGAGTGCCTGAAGAACTTTGGATAGAGGCTCGTAACATTGCACAGGAGGCAGCAACAAAAACCATCCCAAAGGAGAACAAACCTATCGATTTTGAAGGAAATCAACCCCGAGTGCTCACTGAAAGGACAGATCCTGAAGCTGAGCATCCAATACTTTGGCCATCTCATGAGAAGAGAAAACTCCCTGGAAAAGACCCTGATGTTGGGAAAGTGTGAGAGCAAGAGGAGAAGGGGACGACAGAGGACGAGATGGTTGCACAGTGTCATCAAAGCTACCAACATGAATTTGACCAAACTCTGGGAGGCAGTGGAAGGCAGGAGGGCTCTGGTACATAGCGTCACGAAAAGTCAGACACGACTTAACGACTAAACAACAACAACAACCACTGGGTAGTGTTGGGAGTGTGTGATTTCTAACAATTCTTCCCATCATCTCTGTCCCCCTGTATGCCCCATTGAGGAAGTGCAATCATGTGGCTACATTAGAAAATATGTTGCACTTTGCTCTGGAATTGGTATGAGTGAATTCAAAGAAATTCTCAATGATCACACAATATAAAGGTCAATGCAAATCGGCCCATCCTTTGTTCCTTCCAATCCAAACATTTCTCCTCTGTTACTGGGGGCATGTACTTTATTTCTAACCATGATGATTTGAACAGTGTATTGTCTACGTGATCATTTGTTCTGTTCTACAAAAGAAGGGTGTGACTTTGGGTGGCTTTCTGGCGATATATGTTGGATGTGATGTTTTGGGACTGCAGAAACACACAAATGCCAATATTTCCCTCTTGTTGCCCCTAAGTATTTTTGTTTTGTTTTTATAAAAACAAAGTATTTAGTGCATCATTAGATCACCTTATCACTACACTACTACATTACTTTAGCACTAGATCACCTCTGACAGAGAGAAAAGGTTTAAAAGACAAAAATCAATATAAAATCAAAACAACACTGACAAACCACAATGCTTACATCATATATGTACAGTACATTTTCATGTATATGGAGAACTTTGAAAAAATGTCCCTTTTTCACTACTGCTGTGCACACCCTTTAAACAGTCCTGGCAGCTTGACAACAGATCATAAAAGACTTATGGCAGGACTGCAAGAAGGCAATATCAAACAAAAAAGGGCTGAGGGTGCTCATCAAATCATACTGGACTGAGGGATCAGTGTGGATAATGGCACTAGAACAACCCAGAGTCTTTGTGTGACCACCTAAACCAAATGCCATCACAAAATAAACTGCAAATCATGATGATGTGAATCAGTCCAATTCAGCTTCCTCATGTAGTCGCACCCTTAGGCAAACATATGTCCCATTCATTCTCCTTTAAAATATTTGACTACCAAAAGACATACAGCTACTCTCAGCTCCTTTTATCTATTTATCTTTTTAAAATGAAATGTTTATTTTAATTACAAAATGGAAGCTATTATTTGAAAAAAAATCATGTTATTTAAAAAGTCCATTACTGAGAAGGGGAAAGGGGCAACTTTTTAAAAATTTACCCTCTAAACTCAGTGCTTTGCTTGAGCTGTGTCATTGGGTTCACATTGTCCAAATCATTAAAATGAATACACCACTGGTGTCTGGGTCAAATCTATTTACAGTGATGTTACTCATAGGCTGGTGTTGAGGAATATTGATCTTTCTTGTTTGTCTAATAGGAAAATAATAAACAATTACTAGGCAACGTTGGAAAAAGTAATCAGTTTTTATATATCACTAATACAGCAGACCTCCCAAAACATAAAGGTGATGATCTGCATAAAATCAATGTGCTATGCTACATTGCTTATATTCATCATTGCAAAGAATTTCAAGCCTTCAGGGGCTTAAATCTGGAACTGAACTGTTAGTATGCTGAGAAAGCAGCATTTAAAAGCGTACATGATTTGTAAAAACAAACACTGAAGAACTTATGCAATGTTTAACAGAAAATCATCATCTTGTACAAATACAGTATTGTAACCTTATATATCCTGAAAAGTGGATTCTGACGTGGCAATGGAAAATGCTGCAGATATTTCAATACCTTTCTAGAATCTATTCTATCATGACAAAATAACCAATGTTCATTCAAAAATAAAAATAAGCAATACACACAAGAAATCAAAAATATGGAGCAAATACCTATTTGTTAAACAAAAAACAGAATGTAATGTAACTACAGTGGTGCCTCGCTTAGCGAGTGCACCGTATAGCGATGTTTCCGTATAGCGATCCCTTTTTCGGGATCGCTATACGGAAACATACCCGATCTTCGCAATGGGGAAAACCCGCATTGCGAAGATTGAGTATTGCGGCGGCCATTTTGGAGCCACCGAACAGAAATATTTTCCACAGACAGATAACTGGTTGAGCACAATAGAGTTAGCTTCAAAGTGACAATATGTTGATTAGAAGGATAAAGAAGGGAACAAAAGAACCTTAGAGTTCACTGGGGGAGAGGTGGGATGTAAATGTTATGAACAAATAATTAAATGGTTAAGAACTACTGTAATGTCTGGTGATAAGATGTTTTCATTTCTTTGCACATTACAATTTCACAGTATGATTATGGAAACAGTGTATCAAATGCTGGGTTGAGGCTGAACCCGGACAAGACAAAGGTCTTGAGGCTGGGTGCCCCCCCACTGGCAGTTTGGGAGACTCCCTCTCTTTTTTGGGGGGTGTCTCTCACCACATGGAGTGAGGTCCGCAGCTTGGGGATACATCTGGACCCGGCACTTACCATGGAAACCCAGGTGGCGTCCGTGGTCCGCTCCGCCTATTTTCATCTGTGGCGGATAGCCCAGCTGTGACCCTACCTTGATGGGGGGGTCCCTCACTACTCTCATCCATGTGCTCATAATCTTGCGATGAGACCGCTGTAATGCGCTCTACGTGGGGCTACCTTTGAGATTGATGTGGAAGCTTCAAATGGTGCACAACGTAGCAGCCAGACTTCTTAGTGGGGTGAGAAAACACCAGCATATGTCTCCCACTCTGGTTGCCCTACACTGGCTGTCCATCCGCTTCCGCATCGACTTCAAAGTGTTAATGATGACATATAAAGCCCTAAATGGTTTGGGACCTCTGTATTGGCAGATCACCTTCTCCCACCCAGATCTACCCGAATTACTCGGCATAGCCAGGAGGGTCGGTTGAGGGCCTAACGCCGAGAGAGGCCCGGAAAGAAAGAACAAGAAACCGGGCCTTCTTGGCAGTGGCCCCTCATCTATGGAATGGCCTTCCATCAGAGATCTGACTGGCTCCCTCGTTGGGTGTTTTTAAGAGCCATTTAAAAACTTGGCTCTTCAGGCAGGCTTTCCCTCCTGTCAATTCTTGAATTCTATTTTTCTCTTTTTTATTCCCCATCTTGATCGCGCTACATTATTGTTCAAATGTTTTTACGATTATGAATATTGTTTATTTTTGATTGTGATGTTTTTATTGTTATTTAATGATATTTTATGACGCTGTCTAGGGGGGTGGGGTATAAATCAAATGAATAAATAAAATAAATAAACGAAGTGTACGAAAGTTGTATCAGCTCTCCTGTCATTTTTTGGAAATGTGTTGGGCATGGCTGAACAATATGCACAGACACTTCAAGACATATTTCTCTCTCTTGGTTTTACCTTTCTAAAAAGAAATGCTCCAATCAGTTAATTAATATTCAAATAGCACAATCACATCAGTTAACAGGAAACAGCAATAGATTATATTACCCACTTCCACTGCACAGAAATGATCTATTTTGAAAAGGTAGTAGAGCATATCTTACCACAACTGGAAACTGGCAGTCTGAGTTGAGTCACAGAAGTCAATTCCCATTGTAACTGTAATAGATTTCCCAGGTTCAAGAGACTCTAGTAAACAGAATGTTTAAAACATTGAAAAGGTTACAGATAAATCAACATATTCAGATATTAAGCATATCTTTAAAAATTGCACTAAATTTTATACACTCACTTATTCCTTGTGTATTGACTTTGAACAATTTTGGAACAGATATCAATTGGATTAATGATAAATTATTAGCCAGCTGAATTACAGAGAAAATAATTACATCACAAGGATTGGTGGCTGACCCTCTGGGGTTCTTTTTAGTGAGCTGCATGTAGATATGTATTTATCAGTGTCAGAAATGACACTGAAGATATTGAGATGACCTTGTTTAAGCTATTGTTTAAGACTTCTCCAAATACTTTTTGTTTTCAGTAACTCATCAAGAATTTCTTGCAACTAAAAATTTGTACACAACTTGCAATGTGATGTGATTTAATTTTAAAATAAGTTTTAAAAACCAGTGGCTGAAATCCTATTGGCATAACTTAGGCTGCACAAGACTGATGCAGAAGCAGTGATTTTTTTTTTATTTAAATAAATCATTTTCAACTTCTCTCCAAATGTCCTGAGGCTCCTATGGAATCCCTTTCATTGTGGGGAAGCCATGGGAGCCACAGGTTAGTAAGGGGAAGTGGTGGCAATGATTTTCAGTAATTAAAGACTTCCTTCTCCTGTTCCACAGACACCCCAGCTTCCTGATGATGAAAGAGATTCAGGAATATCATCAGTCATACATGGCATAAGTAAGATTTCAGCCATTATGCCTTCTTCTATACTGAACAAAGTGCGAGTGCAAAATCCCAGATTCTTTTAGCATTTGAAAGAATGTAAAATGGTTGTTAGTTTGCTTACTGCTGCTGAAATATTAATAACCTCAAAATGGAAAAATGTGTTGCATTATCCCGTTTGACTGGTTGACACTATATGAAATCCAGCTAATGATGACAAAACCTCTTTATTGAATAAAGCTTACAGAAAGCAAATTTGACCAATATATGGATGATACTCAGTGGCCACAAATTTGTAGTTGATTAAATCAGTATAAATTCAATGGCGTAAACTGCAGCAGCAAATTGCTACTAGAGTTCTTAAGGAGTTGCCACTTGTATTCCTTATCACATGATAAAGAATACAGACTTATCAACTAGCAGCCATTGACTGCTGTGACTTATGACCCTCCACTCACACTGGCAAAAATAACCAACAGGATTCTGGCCAATATTTTGGGATTATGTTTTTTGATGATGAAAACTTGCATACTGGTTAATTAAGGACTGCAGGGATGTCATTTGAAATGCTGCATGAATATTACAACTGTTCGCTGTTAAGTACTGTCTATTTGGTAAATAATGATATCATGATATTTGAAACAAAAAAATATTCCTATCCCACTTGTAATTTAGGCAAATGTCTTTGCCAGGCCACACAAACATGTACCGTTGATTTCAGTGGGACTGTGAATATAGCTATGTACTGGATTCCGAATCATTTAATATATGTGAATCTTTATCTAATTAGACTACTTAAAGCTTCTGAAGACTAAAAGATTTTCCAGGAACTTAACTCAATGGTTTAAATGTTTAAAATATTTAAATTACTACTTCTCAATTCATGGCATAATGTAGCAAAATACATTATATAAATGGTTTCAAAACAACAGTTCGATTACCTATTGGGTTAAAGGTGTGCACCTTCAGGCCAGTAGGCAGCTTTTTTTCTTCTAAGTGGATGTTCTCCATTATTTGGTCAATGGTGTTAGTTAATGTAACTTGGACAGATACCATTTGATCATTGTAAATGCATGGCTGTCTTGAGAAGTGATAATGAGCTGCTAATCCTTTTCCACTCATTCGGTGAAGTAGTTCATATGTTTTCATTGGCACAAAGACCGGAGCACTGACCTGTTACATGTGAAAAATTAAAAGTTACTAAATAAACATTACAATGTTCCTGTGGTGGGTCAAGAAAGACTATGACAGAAGGATGACAGACTGCTTATGGCTACAGTGGTTCTTTGAGTTTAGATTAGGCATCCTTCAGTCTCGAGAGACTATGGTAACGTGCTCTGTGTGGAGGACTTGGAACAGCGTCTAGTGTGGCTGAGAAGGCCAATTTGAGGGTGACAATCCCTTCCACACTGAAGACAAATACAATATGTACCTCATCCAGCTCCCTGATTTTGCTGCTTTTGTGACTGCCTCTTTGCCTTGGCCTGCTGGACAAGGGTCTCTTCAAATTGGGAGAGGCTGTGATGCACCGCCTGCCTCCAGGCTGAATGCTCAGATGTCAGGGTTTCCCATTTGTTGAGCAATCCTCTGAAAACTCATACACATAGGTACTATGTCTGCACAGAGCAGTCTCTGGAATGTTCTAGGGCTCAGTAACTTTTATTTTGGGCTTTGTCCCCTCCAATGCTCATGCACAGGTACCTAACCAATTTTCTTCAGTTCTTGTTCATCATCCATCATACAAGGTAGTATGATGTGTTCCCGAGGAGCTGTGTTGGTTGGGTGAATAGACAGAAGAACCACTGTTACAGGTAAACAACATGTAATGCTTTGTGGTCTCTGAGGCTTGCACACATGGATTATTTGCTAGTACACTTACTGGTGCACCAGCAGTTGGAGGGACTGCCCAACCAAAGACAGCGTAGGCGGGGACAGGGTCCCTCCAAAAGGCCTCCGGTAGCAGCAGGGGAGACCTTGGAGGCCTCGGGCAGTGGCGATGGCAGTGGTGGTAGCCCCCTGGAAGGCTTTGGAAAGGTAAGTTCTATTTATTTTCATTTGTGTGTGTGTCTGTGTGTGGCGGGGTTTCGTGGGCCAGTTACGGATTAAATGGTTTTCAATCATTCCTATGGGAAATGCATTTTCGACCTACAGATTTTTCGACCTATGGACACCGTTCCAATACGGATTAACTCAGTAGGTTGAGAGTCCATGGTATATTGTAAAATACAAGCTATTTTACACCATGTGATATACTATCTGAATAAGACCATTATGGCCACGAACAATGGTAACCAAACCAAAGGAAAAAAAATCTATATAAACTCAAACAGTAACTAAAACTATTAGGAACAAAGAAAATACAGGGAATTTTTTTAAAAAAGCTACTATTCTGGTAAATGAAGGTCTCTGAGACTATTTCCTTAACTGCTTACTATGGTGGATAAAATGGAACTGAGGGAAGCTGGTTAGTCACATCGACAAACTGGAGTGGAGCAGAGCTCAGAGGCAAAGCCACTGATTTCTAGAACATTTCAGAAACTGCTATGCATAGGTCACAAAACCCATGTGTGTGAGTCACAGAGACCACAAAGAAGCAAGCAGCTACCACATTCTATGCTTGAGTTAGAACACCAGTAGATTGTGGTATATATAATTAGACGTCACACTATTCTCAATTGAAATGTATTGTATTGAATGTAACTACTGTGAAAGAAAAATTGTGAAAGAAATTAAAGACATGTGTCAACATTACAACCCATACAAGAAAACAGAAAGGAAATAATGGGAGTGATATGGTTTGTATGCATAAGGTCTTAGATTTACTTTCCAATATCTCCAGTTGAGAACAATTGCATATAGTATTAGAATGAGCTCTATTTGGGGTCATGAAAACCAGTGTCAAGAGAGATAATATCAGGATGAAGAGACCAACATTCAGCAGTGTAAGGCAGTGTCGTATGTTCAGAAATAAAATATGCAACTAACTGCAAATGTGAAAAAATGGCCCCAAATGAAGATTTTACCACACAAAGCTTTTTTAAAAAATACAGTTTTCACATTCAAGAATAAGTACCAATATAGAATTACACATATTTTTCTATGGTTCCCTTTTTACATACATATTCTATGCAAAAGCAGCTATATTGGTGGAATTAAAGGAAACATAATAGGATCACATCTGGATAACTGAAGCATTCCAACTATAATGCTACAGATTTAACAGCATGGCAGACTAAAAATGAAACATGATATTAGAAAGCAATGATGGTGCGGATGTTACCTCTTTTTGTTGGAAACTGACATAAACCTTGATATTTTCAAATGAATTACTGGTGCCCAGTGATGGATACCAATGATACATATTGCTATTTTATATTTATATTATATAATATACATATCAGCCTTGAGCCTTGCTCACTGAGCCATTCATGCAAATACAAAACTAACTGATCATCAAAGCAAAGGAAAACTGAAATTCAATATATACATAATCTAAGTAAATCAAATACTAGGAAGTCTTATAATTTTTTTGCACAGATCATGTGAAGTATCTCGTAAGAGCTTACAATTGCCCAGAAATGAGCAAATCAAACCATCTACAGAAGTGGTCCCCAACTTTTTTGGAACTGCAGACCAGTTGGGGTGGGTGGGCTCTGTGCACAGGGGGACGGGGATGTTGCGCTTGCTTGTGTGTGTCACTCTCACGCGCATGCGCGTGAGCACAACATGCCCCCATGAGCTTGACAACCCCTGCAAGTGCAACACCCCCGCGAGCACACCATGCCCCCCCAGAGCGCAACACGCCCACCGTTGAGACAGGCAGGGGGCAGAGATCCATCTCCGTGGCCCAGTCCTGCGAAACCCACACACCAACACCGGGCTGCGGACCGGGGTTTGGGGACCCCTGATCTACAGAATGCAATGGAATTGAAGGATATCATCTACATATTCTTCAAACATTCTAATTAAACGTACCCCATCCTTGTAAAATACAAGCTGAATGTGCATGTGGATAGTAGATTCTATTGATTAATACATAGGAGTGATTCATTATTTTTGTTCATTGTCTATCAGAGGTTAGACATTATCATAGCTATTCAGCTTCTGAATGCAGTGGGTCTAAACAATGATGATGTGCCGCATCAGAAGTAGACTCTAATGTTCTTTATTTGTTATGGTTGCATCTGACTTATAGTTACCCTAATAGGGTTTTCAAGGTAAGTAACATATTTAAGGAGTGGTTTTACCATAGCCACACCCCAGTGAGTTTTACTCATAACAGCAATGCAGAGATTTGAACCCATCTCCTGAATCCTAGTCAATCACTCTATCCACTACACTAAACTGGATCTCCAGGTGTAGTACTACCCCATTTATCTTACCTTAGATAAGGGGGTGGGTGATACCCAGCAGGGCAACGTACCCTCTAAATTTCAGACTAGGCGGAGCTCTGCCTCTCACGCACATGCCTCTGTCCCTCTGCACACAAGGAACTGTTGTGAGTGGAACCAAAGGGGTTGAATGGGATCGCTGCGCGGAGGAGGAAGAGAGGTGGAGTCACCTGTGTACATGGCTTAGAGCAGTGATCCCCAACCTTTTTGACACCACAGACTAGTTGGGGGGGATGGGGCTATGCACGGGCGGACAGGGCAACCCCTGCGCTTGTATGCATGTGCAAAGGGGCGGGGACGTTCGCATGGCATGCACATACACTTGTGCATGTGCGAAGGGGTAGGGGCATGTGCGTAGCACGCAGACACACTCATGTGCATGTGCATGTGGGCTCACGCAGCACACACACTTGAGCACATGCATGAAGAGTGGGGGTGCTCACAGGGGGTCAACATGTGTGAAAGGGCTGTGCAGGTGGACGTGCAGGGGGCGGGTGATCTTTCTCTGCAGCCTGGTCCAGCCAAGGCCAGAAACCAGGGGTTGGGGAACATTGGCTTAGAGGAAACTTTGCAGTAGGGCCAAGGGCCATTTTTCCAATTTGCTAGCATCCTGAGCAATACACTCCAAATATCTCTGTGATCAGAAAACTAATGTACATGATGCAGTTTGTTAACTGAAAAAAGGGCTTAACCTAAAAGAAAGTGCTATTTTAAAAACTGAAATGCCCACTTGTGCCCTCCAGTGGCAAAATTAATGTAGTGAACTAAGTCTAACAGTGATACCCAATTTGTGAAATGGAAGTCAACTTGCACGATGGGAGGTTTTTTTCCCTCTGAAACTCTGAAGCTGCCCAGATTTGATTCAGCCAGATCCCAGGCCTTTTGAGCAAACTTTTCTTGCTGAGCTACAGGAGAAGGGGGAGGGAGATTTTCTTCTGACTGATGCTGTGATCTTTCCTATTACCTAAGAAATTGTTCTCTCACCAATTTTCTTTTTTAAAAAATAGTGTGAAAAAGTCTCAGGGTGCACCTTTAAGTTACACGTATCAATCTTTGGTGAAATGAAATGTAATCAATTGATTTTCAAACTAAATAACAGAAGAAAATATGAACAATATTTTTTCTCAAATTCAGAGATGTTGCACAACAGGAACATTTGCATATTAGAAAACATTTATTCACAAGAATGCAGCTCATAAAACAATCCTGGATGTGGGGGAAAAATCAAATTGCATTCAAGAGAATCATTTCCACCTATATTAGCCTCTTTCATACTGCAATTTATGCATACAGCATAAGCCCTTGAAACAACACTCACACATGACATTTCAGAAGTAGATCTGCACTGCTGCCCTTATCTGCCTCAAACTAGACATTACATAGCAGCATCTAGCTCAAGACTTGTTTTTAACCTGTCAGTTGCCTGAAATAAAAAAAAAAATTAAAGGTGTATGTCCTGTACAACTAAAGTAAAAATAATGTCCAAATGATAGTGAATGGATTTTTTTCACATACGGCTGATTAAACATAAATGATGTAAACAACATGTTGAAAAAAACTATTTCCTTAAAGTGATAACGTGCATTTTGGAACTGTGTGATGACTCACTACAAGTCTCATTGGGATATGTCTGAGAAAGTCAACTATGTACTTTTGGACATTTTATGAAAATAACCAATCAATTCAGCAGACACAACATTATTTCTAAAGGAAATCTGTGTGCCTGTAGATATAGAGAGACAACCCACACATATTTTATCAGTTTATTACAGTAAGCAAATAAGCGTGGAATGAGAGTGCACATAACTGCCTACTTAGTGCTTACTGAAACATTTATAAGAGCTGTTATCTCCTTAATAACAGACAGACAGCATGCAATTTTAGAAAGGAGAAAAGCCTCACATTTTCAACACTTCACTAAAAAGTAACTGAAGAGTGTAAAATGAAAAATACTCTGTGCAGTTAGCTGGTAATGGACCATATTATCAACTCAAGTTAGATTTATATGATACAAACTAATCACTAATAGTTATTTTATGACATAGTATGTATGCTTCTTGGGGGTTAAATTTAAGGTGGAAATGGTAAAACTTTTAATTCCACTACTCAAAGTGGTTGGAAGTCAGATCATTATTATTTTTTTCAAAACGCAGCATCTAAATTTAAAGATCCTGTTCTTTACAATGCTCAAAACACACAACTACCTAGTCCAACATGGGGCCGCTTTACATAGCAATGGCAGAAAGCAGTCCCATAGATGAATCAGTAATACAGTGGTGCCCCGCATAGCGACGATAATCTGTTCCGGAAAAATCGTCGCTATACGGGGCAAAAAAGCCCATAGAAACGCATTAAAATGAAATTAATGCGTTCCTATGGGCTTGAAACTCACTCTTCAGCGAAGATCCTCCATAGCGCGGCCATTTTCGCTGTTCGGTAAGGGAGGAATCTGTCCCAGAAACAGCGGGCAGCCATTTTGAAACCGCCAGTCAGCTGTTATAAAAGCATTGCTATGATCGGAACCGATCATAGCAAAGCGAAGTTCCACTGCCAGCCAGCCCTGGAGGACGCCCGGCCTCCTTGCCGGGGCTGTCCCGGGGCACAAACAGGTGGGCCGGAGGGTCTTTCTCCGGTGAGCAGCGGGCTGGAGGGATGCAGCCGCTGGGGGGTGGGGAAGGGGGGGTGGGAAGGGACGCGCCGGCCACCCATCGCTCGCCAGCTAGCCTGGGAGACACCCAGCTAAGGCCGGCGAGCGAGGGGTTGAAGGGATGCAGCCGGCGGGGGGGTGGGGAAGGGACGCACCGGCCACCCATCGCTCGCCAGCTAGCCCTGGAGACACCTGGCTAAGGCCGGCGAGCGAGGGGTTAAAGGGATGCAGCCGCCGGGGGTGGGGAAGGGGGGGTGGGAAGGGACGTGCCGGCCACCCATCGCTCGCCAGCCAGTCAGCTAGCCCGGGAGACACCCGGCTAAGGCCAGCGAGCGAGGGGTTGAAGGGATGCAGCCGCCGGGGGGTGGGGAAGGGGGTGGGAAGGGACGTGCCGGCCATCCATCACTCGCCAGCCAGTCAGCTAGCCCGGGAGACACCCGGCGAAGGCTGGCGAGCGAGGGGTTGAAGGAATGCAGCCGCTGGGTGGTGGGGAAGGTGGGGTGAGAAGGGACGTGCTGGCCACCCATCGCTCGCCAGTCAGTCAGCTAGCTCAGGAGACACCCGGCTAAGGCCGGCGAGCGAGGGGTTGAAGGGATGCAGCTGCGGGGGGGGGGTAAGTGGGTGGGAAGGGACGCGCCGGTCACCCATTGCTCGCAAGCCAGTCAGCTAGTCCGGGAGACACCCAGCTAAGGCCGGCGAGCGGCGGGCTGGAAGAAGGCAGCCGCCCAGGGTGGGGAGGAGGAGAGGGAAGGGGCGCGCCAGCCACCGCCAGTGAGCCAACCCCACACTCCTGGTCTCCTTGGCGGGCGAGGAGGGGGTCTCTGGTGCGCCGCTGCTCCCGTCCAGCCACTGCCACCCTGATCCCGGTCCCCGGCAGGCGCCTCCTCCTTTGCAGCACCTCCCGCCACAACTGCTCTCTGGCTCGGTGCCCCAGGGGTTGCTGCGCGCAGGGATTGGGGCCAGGCCCTTCACCCCTCCTTCCCTCCCTCTTCCCGAGGCGCCGATCAGCTGTTTGCTTTGCCATGATCCATTCCCCAAGCAGGGAACCGATGATCGCAAAGCGAAATTCCCCATAGGGAACATCGGAAAGCGATCGCAAAAGCGATCGCAAAATCTTCATCGCAAAGCGATTTCATCGTTATACGATCCAATCGCTATGCGAGGCACCACTGTATATATTTCAATTCTAAAATAACTTCTCGGATATCATCAACTCAAAAATCAAGAGCATCAAGTTAAAATACAGAAAACAAATCTAGGTTTCAGAAAGATACTACAGTGATGCCTCACAAGACAAAATTAATTCGTTCTGCGAGTCGTGTCATATTGGGAAATTTTTGTCTTGTGAAGCACGGTACTAACGGTTGTGCAATTTAAAATAAACCAAAAAAAGGGGGGGGGCGAATTGTCTTGCGAAGCACGGCCATAGAAAAATTTATCTTGCAAGTCACCAAAAATCGCAAAACCCTTTGGTCTTGTGAGTTTTTCATTGCACGAGGCATTCGTCTTGTGAGGCATCACTGTACATGCTTTGTATATCACCATATTATTAAAAGTTGAAACTACACATGCCTACACTAATGAATAGGTACTTCATGGGTATCTCTCTGTGTGAAGAATTAGCTGATGGGTTCAATAAGAAAAACACCAGGACCAAAAAAAAGTATCACATACAGTTTCATAGATGTCCTGCACAAATTGTGGCCTAGACCTATCAAGCTACTATTGGCAAAGACAACATTGACAGGCCACACACTACATCCGCTGCAATGGTCTAGTATAGCACAATGTAAATTGCAGTCATATGGCATTATACTGGTAAACGTTAATATGAAATTTAAAATCGTAGTTATTCCTGCCACAAAATGCTTAATTTAGTAAGCTGATTTTTAAATAACCTCAGTAGTTTTAAAAACTCAAATGCACTTTCATAAATGTTTCTTTTAAACAAGCAATATTCATGATTTAAATAAATACAGTTGCTGTATTCTCGAAGGCTTTCACGGCCGGGATATAATGGTTGTTGTGGGTTTTTCGGCCTCTTTGGCCGTGTTCTGAAGGTTGTTCTTCTTAACGTTTCGACAGTCTCTGTGGCTGGCATCTTCAGAGCACAGCACTCTGTGCTCTGGTGTAGTTTGCTTAGGAGTGGAGTATTTATGGCTGTGAGATAGGCTTTTTGTCCTTTTCTGGAGATGGGTGTGTCTTGTGATTAATGGGTGTCATTAGCTGGTCTTTTGTGTGTAGTGATCCCCGGTCCTTGTGGCTGGGTAGAATTAGTTGACCTTTTGCATGCTGTACTTTTGAGAGCTGGGAGCCAAGTTTTGTTGAGTTTCAAACTTTCCTCTTTTTTGTTGAAGTTCTGCTGGTGCTTGTGGATTTCAATGGCTTCCCTGTGCAGTCTGACATAGTGATTGCTGGTGTTGTCCAGTATTTCAGTATTTTGAAATAGAATTTCATGTCCAGCTTGTTTTAGGGCATGTTCAGCTACTTCAGATTTTTCTGGTTGTTTTAGTCTGCAGTGTCTCTCATGTTCTTTGATTCTGGTGTGGATGCTTCATTTTGTGGTTCCAATATATACCTGGCCACAACTGCAAGATATCCGGTATACTCCTGCTCGATAGAACCGAGGCACAGAAAATCTTTAACAACTGTTACAGCATCCAAATCAAGAACAAGTAAGGATATTCTTAGATCCCTTATTGTAGAAAGTGTACAAGCAGTACCAGGCAAAAATTTTCCCCCTGAATTAGTGTGTGAGCATGCATTAAAACTATTCTTCATTCACCTTTTCATAACTAGCTGTGGAACACTAACCTAAATAACCTATTTTGTTCTTTTTATAGCTTTACACGGAATACATTATAAGCACATGCCATGCTTTCACCTAGCTCTCACAGCCTTTACTTCAGAAGGGCTGTTAGTTGCTTTGGAAACACTTTACTTCAAAAACGTAATAATGTATCAAGATGAAACATAAAAGCAAGAGTCCACAGTTTTCTTGCACTAGAGTCCATAGTATAAAACATAAGTCTAGGCTCTTCTTATGGGTGCTCCCACTCTCAGTCAGTTTATTTAACTTTTTAAAGACCAGGTTAAGAACTTACTGCTCAGGTTAAGAATTTAGTGCTAGAATAAATTTCTTCCAAACTCCATTAGCAATGTACAGTTGTGCCCTGCTTGACGACGATAATCTCTTCCAGGAAAATCGCTGTTAAGCGATATCGCCGTCAAGCAGAAAAAAACCCCATTGGAATGCATTGAAAACTGGTCAATGCGTTTCAATGAGGGAAATACCTCATCATCCAGTGAAGATTGCCCATAGAGAACCGTCGATCAGCAGTTCAAAATCGCTGTAATGTGAAGCTTCCCTCCAGAAAGCAGCCATTTTGAGAAGCGAGGGAAGCCATTTTGCGGAGGGAAGCCATTTTTCGGAACCGGAAAAATCATTGTATAGTGAACAAACGGTTCGTGAAGCAGGCTCCTAATCAAGGTAATGCGGATTGCCCCCATAGAAACCATCATTTTCCGATCACAATAGCGATCGCAAAAATGTCATCATTAAGCAATTTCGACGTCATGCAGGGTAAGTGTATAGCAGGGCACCACTGTATTTAACCTTTCTAATATGAAATTGTAATTATTGTACTGATTTCCACTGACTCCCCCAAATTGCATTTGCCTAGCATCCTATAGGATCCCTCAACCACTTTCTGGGGTAAGACTGTGATGGCTGTACTAGGGAGAAAGAAAAGAAAATACATGCAATTGGTTCTATTTCAATCAAGAAAGTGGATATACAACTCAGTATGTAACATATAATTTCTTATTTATTTACTTATTTAAAATATTTTTACTGGTCTTTGACCGTAATAAAGTACAGTGGTGCCTCGCATAGCGAGGTTAATCCGTTCCGGATTAACCTTCGCTATGCGAAAACATCGCTAAACGGGACTAAAAAAGCCATAGAAACGCATTGAACTTCGTTCAATGCGTTCCTATGGCTTGAAAACTCACCGTTAAGCGATGTTGTCCCATAGCGCCGCCATTTTCGCGCCCTCGGTAAGTGAGGGCAGGGCGCGAAAATGCGGCACGGACCTTCCGGCGGCCATTTTGGAACCGCCGATCAGCTGTTCTCCCCCGCTTCGTTTTGCGAAGATCGCTAAGCGAATCGCTTAGCGATCATCGCAAAGCGAAAAATCGCCATAGGGGCCATCGCTGGAGCGAATGCTCCAGCGATGGCCCGGACCCCCTCGCTATGCGAATTCATCGCATAGCGAAGCACTCGCTAAGCGAGGCACCACTGTATTCATTCATTATTTACAATATTTTTACCCTGCTTTTCTCCTTGAAAAGGACCCAAGGCAGCTTACAATACTGAAAGACAGTATTTAAAGTTGGAAGTTCAATTCCTGATTGCAATGATGGTTACGATGTTAAAAATACACCTTATTTGCTGCAAAATGGGGACTTTTTATTCTGATTTTCCTTCTTTTCTGTTTGTTAAATGATAAGAAAGTGACCTACATTTGAGATGTGTTGTTCCTACTTTGTTTTTTGTTGTGCCTGTGGAGGCCAGTGATTTAATTGCTGTTACAGATGTTCTGCATTGTGGTGTTTATTTGTGAAACTAGAAGTCTTGTAGCGCATTAAAGACTAACTAGTTTCTCCATAAGCTTTCATGTGTCCACACACACTTCTTCAGGTACATCTGGTTGCTGATTGCTGTTGGCAGGGATTTAAAAGTGTTTGCGGGGAGTGTATGGATCTGGGTATGTTGCTCCTGGTGAAGATCTTTAATAGACAATAAGTGATTATTTATTCCATCACAATAGTGATGATTAGGACTGGGTGGGAAAGACCCAGATGACTGGATCTAATATATATTACAGAGGAATCCATTGTCTTTGTTAATGCCTAGAGGGAATGTCCAAACTTCCTAATGTACACCCGCTCAACAATGTCCCTTTGGAATGTGTCTTTTTCTTTGTTCCAGAACTGCAACTCTGAGATCAGAACAGAAGTCTCCAGGAAGGATGAAGTGTTTGCAATAGTTTCCTGTGTAAGTACTGTATACATATGAATCCAACCTGGCCTTGGTCACCTTTGAATTCTTGTGCTGCAACAGACTAACCTTTAGCTAGATTATTTGTTAAATTAGAAACTCTTGACATCATGGTATCTTGCAAACAACACAGCCACCATTGACCTGCCCTAGGTCTGAATGACTTCCTGCAAAAGTATTCTAAACTGAACAGTTACACAGAACTTTCAGACAGTTTCCAATGTTAAAATCATGTAAAAACTGATCTACAGTATAAGTAATTGTGTCCAGCACTGTTCTCACACAAGCATCTAGCACCACCACCAGAATCCATCTGATTATTAAAGGGTGTGTAACCTTATGCCAACCTAGCAGTTCAAAAGCATGTAAAAATGTGAGTAGATAAATAGGTACCACTTCGGTGGGAAGGTAACGTGGTGTCTAGTCGCGCTGGCCACGTGACCATGGAAACTGTCTTTGGACAAATGCTTGCTCTATGGCTTGGAAATGGGATGAGCACCGTGCCCTAGAGTCGGACAAGATTGGACTAAATGTCAAGGGAAACATTTACCTTTACCTAACCTTACCCAAAACATGTCGTACTTAAACCCAAATCAGCAGAATCCCCAATAATTAGTGTTTCTTGTCTATATTAAAACTGCACTTTGTTTATCCATATCCACTTGACAACTGTCAACAATTGCTTTTGGCTTCCTGGAATCAGATTGTTTTGAACACAAAATGTGAGTCGAAAACCAACATCAACCTTGATTTCAGCCCAACATCTTCCATATCAGGTCAGTTCTTCGAGCAACCTCGTCTAGTGGTTTAACCTATGTGTCAAAATGAAAGGTACAATGAACACTGGAAAACCCTACTATAAAGTAACAATCCCTCAACACCACCGTTTATGCTCCTTGGTGTAACTGGAGCTACTACATGTAAGATTTCAAATTACACATGTGAAGTTATGCAATAAGATTTCAAACACTGTGACCAGAAGAATTTTATCTACTGAACCCGATTCAGTCACTTCTCATGTAGAATTTTTTTAAAAAGAGAGAGAAATGAGTAGAACTTAAATTTGCCCCCAAAATCTATCACTTTTTGCCACTGGGCTGTCTCCTGTGATAGTCAATGAAATACATTTGGACACAAAGTACCTTCCCCTTCAAAATCTTTTTGCATTTTGTGTATTTATGTGTCATAGCCCAGTGGTTCTTAACCTTTTTGAAAGAAACGCCCCCTTGAGCCATTGAGGAAGTTATCATCGCCCCCCTCCCCGCAGTGATTGATTGATTGATTGATTGATTGATTAAGACACTTAAATCCAATGACCCCTGAAAACAAAATTAAATTCCAAGAAAATGAAATGCCCCCCAAAAAGTAACATTTAATAATTTAGTTGCAAGTGAATTTTAAGATGCAAAAAGAAATATAAAAAGGGCATAAAAACAAATGCAGGAACTAAAAATTTCAAGACAAAAAGTCTGGAACTAAATTAAAATTGGAGGAAAATATATATTCATGCACACTGTAAAAAGGCTGCAGCCATCTGCACAGGTTTGGCTTGCTCCAGCGCCCCCCTACCGCCCCCCTTCTGCTCCAGCGCCCCCACGCCGCCCCTTTTCGTTCCACCGCCCCCCTGAAAAATGAAATCGCCCCCTGGGGGGCATTATCGCCCACATTAAGAACCACTGTCATAGCCAATGTAAAAAAGAGAGAGAGAGCCATAAAAGTTACATAGTCTGGTGGTTAGTAGGTTGACCTCAGGGAGGCAACTGGAATTCACAATGGATTCAGGAAACAAAAGACATTTACACAAAACTCAGAATGAGACTTTTCAATTAAAGGCATAAGGAGCCCGCACTATGTCTAACTCTCTTACTAATCCTACATCGTCTGACCTTATACAATCCTTTGAAAAAATCAATTACACAGGTAAAAGGTTTTTTAGACTTGCATATCATCTACCTATCTTTCCTTCAACTACTCTTCTGGTCGTTACCATTGAAGCAATGCAATTAAAATTAGATATTTATAGGCAGCACTTGAGAATTTTGTGTGTTTTTTAGGGTGGGGCAAAAATATTGGACTGATTCATTATATAGTGGCCAGACTTAGTCATATATACAGCACACCTATTGAAAAAGAGTAATGGCAAATTTACACCCATGAAAATAATGAAGTCTCAATCCAATCCGGAGTTTATGGATTTTCTGAACAAAAAACCCCACAAAAATAAAAAGTCTTATTCAAGTTGTTCTTCCTAACCTTTCGTCAGTCTTAACGAACACAGAGTGCTGTCCTCTGAAGATGCCGGCCACAG